>NC_053497.1:1978506-1998506 GCF_905171775.1 Rana temporaria
TAATTTCCCGATCTCAGGGGAACCCCTGATAATAATTCCTACATCGTATGATACATTAGTGTGATGGTCATTGGGAAGAATTACCCCCTTAGCAGTGGCGACTGGTGCTCAAAATTTTTGGGGGGGCGCAAACAAACTGAAAAATTCTGGGGAAAAAAAAAATCAATTCCATCCACTGTACCAAACACAGCCACTGCGCCCATCAAACGCTCCCACTGTGCCCATAAAACGATCCCACTGTGCCCCAATTGCTGCCACTGTGCCCCAAATGTTGCCACTGTCCCCCACATGCTGCCACTGTGCCCCAAGTTTTGCCACTGTGCCCCAAGTGCTGCCACTGTGCCCCAAATGTTGCTACTGTTCCCCAAGTTTTTCCACTGTGCCCCAAATGCTGCCACTGTGCCACAAATGTTGCCACTGTGCCCCACGTTTTTCCACTGTGCCCCAAATGTTGCCACTGTGCCTCAAATGTTGTCATTGTGCCCCAAGTGCTGCCACTGTGGCCCAAATGTTGCCACTGTACCTCAAATGTTGCGACTGTGCCCCAAATGCTCCCACTGTGCCCCAAATGTTGCCACTGTGCCCCACGTTTTTCCACTGTGCCCCAAATGTTGCCACTGTGCCTCAAATGTTGCCATTGTGCCCCAAGTGCTGCCACTGTGCCCCAAATGTTGCCACTCTGCCCCAAATGTTGCCACTGTGCCCTAAGTGCTGCCACTGTGCCCCAAATGTTGTCACTGTGCCCCAAGTGCTGCCACTGTGCCCCAAATGTTGCCACTGTGCCCCAACTGCTGCCACTGTGCCCCAAATGTTGCCACTTTTCCCTCAAATGCTGCCACTGTGCCCCAAGTTTTGCCACTGTGCCCCAAATGTTGCTGATGTGCCCCAAGTGCTGCTACATTGCCCCAAATGTTGCCACTGTGCCCCATGTGCTGGCACTGTGCCCCAAGTGCTGCCACTGTGCCCCCCATCATCTGCCTGGCACTTACCTTGTCTCAGGTGGGCAGTGGGTGATGGCAGCAGGTGGCAGGCAGCGAGCGGCAAGCGGTGTCCTTCATCTTCTCCTACCCCAATGTCTTCTTCCGCCCGCTCCTCTTCTCATCCTGTGCTGTGATTTGTTGCCATTGTGCCCCAAGTGCTGCCACTGTGCCCCAAATGTTGCCACTGTGCCTCAAATGTTGCCACTGTGCCCCAAATGTTGCCACTGTGCACTAAGTGCTGCCACTGTGCCCCAAATGTTGCCACTGTGCCCCAACTGCTGCCACTGTGCCCCAAATGTTGCCACTGTGCCCCAAATGCTGCCACTGTGCCCCAAGTTTTGCCACTGTGCCCCAAATGTTGCCGATGTGCCCCAAGTGCTGCTACTGTGCCCCAAATGTTGCCACTGTGCCCCATGTGCTGCCACTGTGCCCCATGTGCTGCCACTGTGCCCCATGTACTGGCACTGTGCCCCAAGTGCTGCCATTGTGCCCCCCCATCATCTGTCTGGCACTTACCTTGTCTCAGGTGGGCAGTGGGTGACAGCGGCAGGTGGCAGGCAGCGAGCGGCAAGCGGTGTCCTCCATCTTTTCCGACCCCAATGTCTTCTTCCGCCCACTCCTCCTCTCATCCTGTGCTGTGCCTATCGCTTCAGCCAGTCCGGTGACAGGTAACACAGACCCGGTGCACCTGATTGGCTGAGGGGCGGTTCAATGTTAGGAAAGTGAATCCTAACATACAGCTGAGTGAGATGCGAACGCACAGCGTTGTGTCCGCTTCTCACATTTTTGGGCGCCCATTAGAGCCAATTGCGCTAATCAGGTGCTTCCAAACAACACCTGGGGGCCGGACACCTGAATAGGGGGTGTCAGCAGTGACCATAGATAGATTCATGCAATGCATGAATCTATCTATGGGGATTAAAGAGTGACAGGAGAGGGGGGGCGGCGTTCCTGCGCCCTTTATAGACACACTGCCGCTGCCTCTTAGAGATAGCTAAAAAGATCGATGGTGTCAGTGGGATCTTATCTGAAGAACAGAAGGTGCTCATTGCTCAAGGAAACTTCGGAACCTCTGGAGGAATCCTTACGATTCCATGGAAGCCTGGTGTAAGGAGAATGGGAAGAATTACCGCCTTACAGATAGCTAAAAATATCAATGGTGTCGGTAGAAACAGACCTCATACCCCATACTGGAAAGTTTCCCAGTCCTCTTCTCAAAGGAGGGGTTGCTTAGAGATTATCTAACCTGACCTGGGAAGCGCCTACAAAAGGCTACTCAAGCCTACATGGAAGTCTTCCTAAAGGCTTGCAACAGATGGGAAGAAGTTCACCAGTGGCGGTGCGTCCATAGGGACGCAGGAGCGCCGCCCCCTCTGGCTCGCTCACAGCCAGTAAAATATACAGATTCATACACTGTATGAATCTGTATATTTTCGCCAATGCCGCCCACTAGCTGGCCGGATGTGGCGGCAGCTGACTGGCTGTGTGGAAGTGCCTAACAGGGCCAGCGGCTGAGGCTGTAGTCGGCTTCCTGAAGCTCATCCTCGGGACGTACCGGCCGTGCGTCCGAGGATAAGACTGACAGGCGTCTCAGCCAATCAGGTAACCTGATTGGCTGAAGCGTCATCAAGGGCGGGACGAGGGACATCGAGGGACGTAGAAGCCATAAAGGTAAGTGCCAGGGGGGGGGGGGTACTGGGCACAGTGACTACAAGTGGGGGCATAGTGGCTACAAGTGGGGGCACAGTGGCAACAAGTGGGGGCACAGTGGTGACAATTGGGGGCACAGTGGCAACAATTGGGGGCACAGTGGCAACAATTGGGGGCACAGTGGCGACAATTAGGGGCTGTGTTTGATGGCATAGTGGTGACAATTGATGGCACAGTAGCTGCGTTTGATGGTATGGCACAGTGGCTGTGTTTTGATGGCATGGCACGGTGGCTGCGTTTTAATGGCATGGCACAGTGGCTGCGTTTTGATGGCACGGTGGCTGCGTTTTGATGGCATGGCACAGTGGCTGCGTTTTGATGGCATGGCACAGTGGTTGCGTTTTGATGGTATGGCACAGTGGCTGCGTTTTTATGGCATGGCACAGTGGCTGCGTTTTGATGGCATGGCACAGTGGCTGCGTTTTGATGGCACAGTGGTTGCGTTTTGATGGCACGGTGGCTGCGTTTTGATGGCATGGCACAGTGGCTGCGTTTTGATGGCACAGTGGTTGCGTTTTGATGGCACAGTGACTGCATTTGATGGCATGGCACAGTGGTGACAATTGATAGGCACAGTGGTGACAATTGATAGGCACAGTGAGGCTGCAATTGTTTTTTTGTTTTTTTCGTTTGCGCCCCACCAAAAATTTTGAGCACCAGCGGCCACTGAAGTTCACTGTTCCCTTAATGACACTGAAGGGTTCCCACCAACCAACCACACTCTACAGTGGCCTTTCTCAACCTTTTCAACACAGAGGAACCCTTGAAATAACTTTCTGGCCTTAGGGTGACCCTGTAAAAATTACTATGGGCCAGATTCTCAGAGGAGATACGACGGCGCATCTCCAGATACGCCGTCGTATCTCTGAGTCCGGCCGGTCGTATCTATGCGCCTGATTCATAGAATCAGTTACATATAGATTTCCCTAAGATCCGACAGGCGTAAGTCTCTTACGCCATCGGATCGTAACTGCATATTTACGCTGGCCGCTAGGGGCGTGTACGCTGATTTACGCGTCGAAATATGTAAATCAGCTAGATACGCGAATTCACGAACGTGCGCCTGGCCGACGCACTACAGTTACGCCGTTTACGTTAGGCTTTTCCCGGCGTAAAGTTACCCCTGCTATATGGTGGCGTAAGTGCGGCGTTCCAATGTTAAGTAAGGCCGTCGTTCCCGCGATGAAATTTTAACATTTTACGTTGTTTGCGTAAGTCGTCCGTGAATGGGGCTGGACGTAATTTACGTTCACGTCAAAACCAAAACGTCCTTGCGGCGTATTAGGAGCAATGCACACTGGGATATGTCCACGGACGGCGCATGCACCGTTCGTGAAAAACGTCAATCACGTCGGGGTCACATAGCATTAACATAAAACACGCCCCCCTGTTCCACATTTGAATTAGGCGGGCTTGCGCCGGCCGATTTATGCTACGCCGCCGCAACTTATGGAGCAAGTGCTTTGAGAATACTGCACTTGCCCGTCTAAGTTGCGGAGGCGTAACGTAAATCAGATACGTTACGCCTGCACAAAGTTTCGCGCTCCTACGAGAATCTGGCCCTATATCTATTACTCATGATATGCTCGTATGATGGCCAGTAGGACGATGTTCCTTACACTGGTGGTCATTGGGAAGAATCACCACCTTATAGATAGAAAATAAAGATCAATGGTGTCGGTGGGAACTTATCTGAAAGGCAGAAGGTTGCTCATTGCTCAAGAAACCCCAAACAACCTAGAGAAACCCTAGATTTTCATGGAACCCTGGTTGAGGAAGAATGCTCCTTACATTGGTGGTCTGCGGGAAGAATTACCCCATTACAGATAGCAAAAAAGATCAGTGGTGTCAGTGGGAACTTATCTAAAGGGCAGGAGGTGCTCATTGCTCCAGGAACCCGTAGCAACCTCTGGAGGAACCCTACAATTCCATGAAACCCTGATGTAAGGAGATCTTTTACCTTGCTACTCAAGGCAAACTCTGTGTAAAGCCCAACTCTTGGCCACCTTACTCTTGACGCATTTTAATCCACTAGAGCCACCACCAAAAATACCTGTTGGTGGCTGAAGTTGGCTCTCAGAAGAACAAACATCACCTCCATTAGGGGACACTGATTGGGCCCAGTGTTTGGCCGTCAGCTCTGAGCACTTCATCGGGAGGTCACCTGTCCCTCCATACCTGGAAGTACTGGACATTTTAGAAGGAAGACCACAGAAGAAGGAATGCTCCTTAGACTTCTGATTATTGGGAAGAATTTCCCCCTTACAGATAGTGGGGGAGATTCAGATAGAGATACAACGGCGTATCTCCTGATACGCCGTTGTATCTCTGAGATCCGACAGTCGGATCTATGCGGCTGATTCATAGAATCAGGTTCCGCATAGATCTCCCTAAGATCCGACAGGTGTAAGTGACTTACACCGTCGGATCTTAGGCTGCAATTCCCCGCCGGCTGCTAGGTGGCGCTTTGGTTTTTTACGCGACGAATATGCAAATGCCGATTTCCGCCGATTCAGAAACGAACGCCCGTCCGTCGCTTTTTTTTTTACGTCGCTTGCGTTTTAGGCCTTTTCCGGAGTATAGTTACCCCTGCTATGTGAGGCGTATCCTATGTTAAGTATGGCCGTCGTTCCCGCGCCGAGTTTTGAATTTTTACGTTGTTTGCGTAAGTCGATTCAGAAAAGCGCTGGACGCAAGTTACGCTCACGCCAAAACCAATGACGTCCTAGCAACGTCATTGGGAGCAATGCACGCCGGGAAAATTTGCGGACGGCGCATGCACAGTTAAATCGGCGCGGGGACACGCCTGATTTAAATACTACACTCCCCCTAGCCACGGAATTTGAATTCCGCCGGGGGATTTACGATCCGCTGACGCAAGTTTCGAGGTAAGTGCTTTCTGAATACAGCACTAGCCTCTCAAACTTGCGCCGGCGGATCGTAAATCAGATAGATTACGTGGATCTAAATGTCCGCTAATCTATCTGAATCTACCCCAGTGTCTGTCAGTGGGAACTTATCTGAGAGGCAGAAATTGCTCAAGGAACCTCTAGCAACCTCTGGAGGAACCCTAGATTCCATGGAACCCTGGTTGAGGAAGAATGCTCCTTACACTTGTGAACATTGGGAAGAATTAGCCCCCCCTCCCCCTCCTTAGAGATAGCTAAAAAGATCATTGGTGTCAGTGGGAACTTATTTGAGCAACACAAATTGCTCATTGCTCTAGGAACCTCAAGCAACCTCTGGAGGAACCCTAGAATTTCATGGAACCCTAGATGGGGTAAAATACTCATTGGGAAGAATTACCCCCTTACAGATGTCAAAAAATGTCAATGGTGTCAGTGGAAAGTATCTAAGAGGCAGAAATTGCTCAAGGAACCCCGAGCAACCTCTGGAGGAACCCTACATTCCAATGGAACCCTGGTTGAGAAACTCTGGGCTACTCAATATGCAAGCTTTAAAAAAACAAGAGTTTAGCATTAGAGAGAGACCTTCTGGAGATGTTAATTGAGCTAAACAAGCAGGCTAATGCATTTGTAGAACCTGCCAGGGGCTCTGAAACCTACAAATATTGGCCACAAATATTTGCAAAGCACTTTCACCGACTTGTTCATTCCCACGACTTAGTTGGGGTAGGCGGCACACTTTGTTGGGGGTGGTTCAGCCACACATCGTGAACTTTGACCTCGGGGAACCTGCCTTCTGACCTTTGACCTCTGGGGAGGTCCCTATTCCAATTTCTGAGTCCTAGCCTTATTCTTTAAGGGGAAACCCTAACCCCAACCCTAATTCTAACCCTATCCTCAACCCTAACCCCCTAACCCTAACCCTAACCTTAACCCCAAACCCCTAACCTCAACCCTAACCCCCTAACCCTAACCCCAACTCTAACCCTAACTCTAAACCCTAACACCTAACCCTAACCCTAGCCCTAACCCCTGTCATGGACCTTGGAATGCAGAAGTGTTCCTCCTTGAAATCTGTTACACAGTGGGGGGTCTTCTGCTCTGTCTTAAGGCTCCAGACGGCTTCATTGTTCTGTGTCTGGCTATTGTGTACATTGATTGCCCCCTGGGGCTTCTGTCTCATTACACATAACAGTCCTTCTAATCAAGCTATCGGACTAATGCTATCCCTGCTGACTCATTTTCAAGTCCTCATTTGCATGGCTAAGGAGGACCTGAAGGAGGACTACATGTACTTTACAATTGACCAATAGGAAAGCGGTTGTTGGGGGCGGGATGTTCCAAATTCTGTTTAAAAGTGTGTTGTGTACTTCCAATAAAGGTCTTCCTGTTTGAACTTACATACAGCCTGCCTGGTGTTTGTTCTAATGGATCCCGAACGGCACATAGCTGTAGTTCGGATCCCGGAGCCTTGAATGACCGAACCATCAGAAGTTGCGATCTGTAAGCTGACTCACTAGTAGCAGAGGAGTGTCGGGAGAGCAGAAGCGAGCGAGCATGGGTCTCATTACAACCCCTAACCCTAACCCCAAACCCTAATCATGGGGCCCCCATACTGAAAAACTAAATAATAGGAGACCTAGTGCCTCTCTTTGTATGTGATCCAACCTGGGAAGTGACATGATGTCTAATCTATTAGCCAGCTGGAGGAACATGGTGGCAACCAAGATGTTCCGTATTATTTGCAGATCTTGATTTTTTTTGCACACAGCAGGGATAAAATAATGCAGAAAATAAAGAATAAAAAAGAAGTTAGCCTTTAACATGTCCTGGCGGTATACAGGAAGAGGCAGCCGGCTAAACATCTAACACCGCCGCACCAGCGTGTCTTCTGGTTTCTTACGGGAAGGTTGGAATTCTTCTGGAAATTGCATTCCCATCCATCTCTAATTACTCGCACCACCGCAGATTGTGTTACTAATGCAAACCTGATCATATGACCCCCTCCATATACTTGGACAGCACATCTGTATATCACACCCGGGACATATTTTAACTCTTTCATGAAGCAATTTGCAATGCTTGTGTTGTGAAGTCGCATTTATATGTTTTCATGCTGAGTAATGTGTCCGTGTAGCACTTCCATGTGTTTATCACAGGACTCCCCTTGTCAATGCCGTCAACTGATTTTCTCTCCAGAAGAACAGCGCCATCTTGGTTCAGGCATCATCCAAGGTCCCCATCTACTTCCTGGGCTCAGAGATAACATCCTGTGAATCCTGATGTGATGCCAATGCAGTTTGGGTCTGTGTTTACAAATGTCTGACACAGATCAGTACCTGGAGATCCCAGGTGATGGATGTGACCATGTAAACAAACTGGAGATCCCAGGTGATGGATGTGACCATGTAAACAAACTGGAGATGCCAGGTGATGGATGTGACCATGTAAACAAACTGGAGGTCCCAGGTGATGGAGGTGACCATATTTGGTCAATGTTCTCATTCAGCATCCCTGGGTGGATGCCATTTATAAACAAACTGGAGATCCCAGGTGATGGATGTGACCATGTAAACAGACTGGAGATCCCAGGCGATGGATGTGACCATATAAACAAACTGGAGATTGCAGGAGATGGAAGAGACCATATAAACCAACTGTAGATCGCAGGTGATGGATGTGACCATATAAACAAACTGGAGATCTCAGGTGATGGTCAGGGCCATATTTGGTCAATGTTCTCATTCAGCATCCCTGGTTGGCTGCCATTTATAAACAAACTGGAGATCCCAGGTGATGGATGTGACCATATAAACAAACTGTAGATAGCAGGTGATGGATGTGACCATGTAAACAAACTGGAGATCCCAGGCGATGGATGTGATCATATAAACAAACTGGAGATCCCAGGTGATGGATGTGACCATGTAAACAAACTGGAGATCCCAGGCGATGGATGTGACCATGTAAACAAACTGGAGATCCCAGGTGATGGATGTGACCATATAAACAAACTGGAGATCCCAGGCAATGGATGTGACCATATAAACAAACTGGAGATCCCAGGTGATGGATGTGACCATATAAACAAACTGGAGATCCCAGGCAATGGATGTGACCATATAAACAAACTGGAGATCCCAGGTGATGGATGTGACGATATTTGGTCAATATTCTCATTCAGCATCCCTGGTTGGATGCCATTTATAAACAAACTGGAGATCCCCGACGATGGTCATGACCATATAAAAAAACTGGAGATCCCATGTGATGGAGGTGACCATATTTGGTCAATGTTCTCATTTAGCATCCCTGGTTGGATGCCATTTATAAACAACCTGACGATCCCAGGTGATGTAGGTGACCATGTAAACAAACTGGAGATCGCAGGTGATGGATGTGACCATATAAACAAACTGGAGATCCCAGGCGTTGGTCATGGCCATATAAACAACCTGACGATCCCAGGTGATGTAGGTGACCATGTAAACAAACTGGAGATCCCAGGTGATGGTCATGGCCATATTTGGTCAATGTTCTCATTCAGCATCCCTGGTTGGCTGCCATTTATAAACAAACTGGAGATCCCAGACGATGGTCATGACCATCTAAACAAACTGGAGATCCCAGGTGATGGAGGTGACCATATTTGGTCAATGTTCTCATTTAGCATCCCTGGTTGGATGCCATTTATAAACAAACTGTAGATAGCAGGTGATGGATGTGACCATATAAACAAACTGGAGATCCCAGGCGATGGATGTGACCATATAAACAAACAGAGAAGCCCAGAGCAAGGCGCAGGCTTAGGCGTAGGGCTGGCATGACAGGGTAGCAGGGCAAAGCAGCAGTTATAAGGGTTACATATGGGGGAGTGTTGCTGTCCAGCATAGTAGGGGTGGCCCAAGTAAGTTTATGCTTGTGGTAGGAGGGGTCTGTGTCCGGTGGTCAGTTGCAGGTCACTGGACGAAGAAGGAGCTCCCACCCTCCCGCCCTAATTTTGTTCGGAATGAATATATGTCGGTTCTGGGGGTAAGGGTGTAGCGGTTGGGGATCTTTGGAGGCATCAGAAATTAAGACCAATATGGCATAAGTGGCCTCATTGTAATTCCCGCCTTCTGGTGCCTGTAGCGCCTATGATGGCCGTCACACGTCCCGTGGTCGCGGCATTGGACCAGTGGGACGTCCATCATAGGCGTTACGCAGGCTCCAGAAGGCGGGACCTGCTATGGCACTCGGCCGCACTCGGCCACATTCGTCGGCGCTCAGGATCAGATCGGTGCCAGCGCTCGCCGCTCGCTTGGGGCTAACAATGGAGACCTGCCATCAGGAGACTCTGGGCTTTTTGGCATCACATTCGGGGCTTCAGCCCCCCCTAGCCACCCCTTCCCGACGCCCCTGGTCCCAAGAGAGCAGGTGACCACACTCTCCGGACAGATCGGGTCTAAGGAAAGCGGCGTGTATTGTAAGTTGGAAGGTTTTCCCGTCGCTGATGGAAGCACATTCCTTGGGAGTAAAATAACTCCGGACTCGGAGAACCGCCGTTGTTTTAAAATATTACTTCCTAGAAATCCCTCGCCGGTGACAAAAGGATTAGACATCCGAAGATAAGATGATTTCAGCACCAGCAAAGCGAACGCCTCCGATAATGATGATGTGAGGCTCACTAACGGCCGAGTTTATGTTGGCAGATATACAAGACACTCCGAGATGATTACACAAATGTAACAAACTCCATACAGGCCTTTCAGTTCATCATTTCATTGACTTGGTGACAGGCGAAGCTCGAGATAGGGGGGGGGGGGTGAAGATGAGCCGAGGATGTGGAGGAGAGCCGTGACCCTTTCGCTGCCAGAGACGTTTGTGTGTGTTTTATTTATTTTTGCACATCATTTTATATCTGAAGATTGGTTATCAGTGGGAGGAATAGTGTCCCATCATTGGTGTCAGTGGGAAGAATAGTGTCCCATCATTGGTGTCAGTGGGAGGAATAGTGTCCCATCATTGGTGTCAGTGGGAAGAATAGTGTCCCATCATTGGTGTCAGTGGGAGGAATAGTGTCCCATCATTGGTGTCAGTGAGAGGAATAGTGTCCCATCATTGGTGTCAGTGGGAAGAATAGTGTCCCATCATTGGTGTCAGTGGGAGGAATAGTGTCCCATCATTGGTGTCAGTGGGAGAAATAGTGTCCCATCATTGGTGTCAGTGGGAGGGAATAGTGTCCCATCATTGGTGTCAGTGGGAGGAATAGTGTCCCATCATTGGTGTCAGTGAGAGGAATAGTGTCCCATCATTGGTGTCAGTGAGAGGAATAGTGTCCCATCATTGGTATCAGTGGAAGGAATAGTGTCCCATCATTGGTGTCAGTGGAAGGAATAGTGTCCCATCATTGGTATCAGTGGGAGGAATAGTGTCCCATCATTGGTGTCAGTGGAAGGAATAGTGTCCCATCATTGGTGTCAGTGGAAGGAATAGTGTCCCATCATTGGTATCAGTGGGAGGAATAGTGTCCCATCATTGGTTTCAGTGGGAGGAATAGTGTCCCATCATTGGTGTCAGTGGGGGGAATAGTGTCCCATCATTGGTATCAGTGGGGGGAATAGTGTCCCATCATTGGTGTCAGTGGGAGGAATAGTGTCCCATCATTGGTGTCAGTGGGAGGAATAGTGTCCCATCATTGGTATCAGTGGGAGGAATAGTGTCCCATCATTGGTATCAGTGGGAGGAATAGTGTCCCATCATTGGTGTCAGTGGGAGGAATAGTGTCCCATCATTGGTGTCAGTGGGAGGAATAGTGTCCCATCATTGGTATCAGTGGGAGGAATAGTGTCCCATCATTGGTGTCAGTGGGAGGAATAGTGATCCATCATTGGTGTCAGTGGGAGGAATAGTGTCCCATCATTGGTATCAGTGGGAGGAATAGTGTCCCATCATTGGTGTCAGTGGGAGGAATAGTGTCCCATCATTGGTGTCAGTGGGGGGAACAGTGTCCCATCATTGGTGTCAGTGGGGGGAATAGTGTCCCATCATTGGTGTCAGTGGGAGGAATAGTGTCCCATCATTGGTATCAGTGGGAGGAATAATGCCCCATCATTGGTGTCAGTGGGAGGAATAGTGTCCCATCATTGGTGTCAATGGGAGGAATAGTGCCTCATCATTGGTGTCAGTGGGAGGAATAGTGTTACATCATTGGTGTCAGTGGGAGGAATAGTGTCCCATCATTGGTGTCAGTGGGAGGAATAGTGATGGGGAGCTTCCTCTCACTTCCTGTTTTGTTTATGGGACAGGAAGTGAAGGGAAATCTCTTCAATGAGATACAGATGACCAAAAAAAAAAAAACTCACTGGAACGTAAAGGAGAATCTTCTAATGGGGTCATTAGTTCTGGGATTTCCTTGCCTTGGAGGGATTTTGTCTCACTTCCTGTTTTGTCTTCGGGACAGGAAGTGAAGGTAAATCTCTCCAATGAAACACAGATGACATGGGTTTTGCCTTTAGTTCTACTTGTGAAATCTTCTACCAGGTTTTCCTGATTGGATTTTCACCCCCGATGGTCTGTTCTCTAGATATGTATTATTCTCAGCCCCCCCCCCCTCGTTCTCTGGCTCCTCGGCTGTCGTCTCTATTGGGGGGGGGGCTTCCCGCTCACGTTTATCGCTCTCGTCATCTCGCCGTGATCAGGGAGTTCTCTGTACTTTGTATTATGTTGCTACATTGTGTCAAAATGATTTTTATTTTCCCAAGAAAAACACATTGTTGCGTCTTCCCTGTCACCCCCCCTCCCCCCCCCTCATTATACCAACGTTTTGTTTCCTTGTAACCAATGTTTTATGAATTTTAATGCTCTGGGTTTTCCCGACATACAAATGTACGCACCCGCACACCGACATGCATGAAAACACATCACGCCTGATTTACGAAACGAGCGCGTGCGTGCGATGGCGCATCAAAGCCGTGCGGGGGTGTCGGAATCTGAGCCCGTGTCATTTTATGGTTTCTCCGAGATGCGAAGGATTCTCCGTATGCAGAAAATGTGAGCGGAATTTACCAACAAGTGGGATCTTCTATGCAAGGTACAGAGAGTGGGGGTGGGGAATAACGATCGTTTCCCTTGCCGATTGTGTAGATTTTCCCACTTACATAGAAATGAAAGGGCAGATTCTCGTAGATCGCCACATCTCTGCGGCGGCGTAACGTATCTCATTTACGTTACGCCGCCGCAAGTTTTACGGGCAAGTGCTTGATTCACAAAGCACTTGCCTGTAGAATTGCGGCGGCCTAGCGTAAATCCACCCAGCGCAAGCCCGCCTAATTCAAATGAGCCGGGTAGGGGGCATATAGCATTTAAATTAGGCGCGTTCCCGCGCCGAACCTAATGCGCATGCGCCGTCCCTAAAATTTCCCGATGTGCATTGCGCTAAATGACGTCGCAAGGACGTCATTGGTTTCGACGTGAACGTAAATGATGTCCAGCCCTATAGACGGATGACTTGCGCAAACTACGTACATTTTTAAATTTCGACGCGGGAACGACGGCCATACTTAACATTGGTTGCCCCTCATATAGCAGGGGCAACTTTACGCGTCGCAAATCTAACGTAAACGTCGTAACTTCACTGCGTCGACCGTGCATACGTTCGGGAATTAGCGTATTTTGCTAATCTGCATACTCGACGGGGAAAACAACGTCGGCGACACCTAGCGGCAAAAAAAAAAATTGCATTTAAGATCAGACAGCGTAAGAGCCTTACGCCTGTCGGATCTAATGGTAATCTATGCATTCTAAGAATCAGTCGCATAGATACGACGGCCCAGATTAGGACTTACGACGGCGTACATTGCGTTGCGCCGTCATAAGCCCTTTGTGAATCTGGGCCGAAGGGTCTATAATTTTTATCATAGGTGTACAGTGGAACCAGTGTTGTCTCAGAATTCAGGCCAAAGCACTCTCCGGCGCTCTCCGGCGCCCCCCTTCCACCTTCTGGCTGCATGTGGTATTGCGTGCCATTGAAGTCAATGCGGAACAAATTATTTTCGTTTCCATCAACTTCAATGGGGAAACTCGCTTTGATATGCAAGTGCTTTGGATTACGAGCATTCTCCTGGAACGGATTATGCTTGGTTCCTCTGTATTTTATATGATAGAGACAGAATATCAAACAAAAATCCAGAAAAAAACACACAATACAAATGTTATAAATGGAGTTCAGTGAGTAAAATAAGTATTTGATCCCCCTTAGTAGTTGGGGGAGGTTCCTTAGTAGTTGGGGAGTTTCCTTAGTAGTTGGGGGAGGTTCCTTGGTAGTTGGGGGAGGGTCCTTAGTAGTTGGGGAGTTTCCTTAGTAGTTGGGGGAGGTTCCTCGGTAGTTGGGGGAGGGTCCTTAGTAGTTGGGGAGTTTCCTTAGTAGTTGGGGGAGGTTCCTTGGTAGTTGGGGGAGGTTCCTTAGTAGTTGGGGGAGGGTCCCTTGTTGGGAAGCACAGAGGTCAGACGTTTCTTGTAGTTGGTGATCAGGTCTCCACACATCTCAGGAGAGATTTTGCTCCTCTCTTCTCTACAGATCTTCTCTAAATCCTGAAGGTTTCTTGGCCGTCTCTCTTGGCACCTCAAAGTTTCAGCTCCTCCATAAATTTTCTATAGGATTAAGGTCTGGAGAATGCCTAGGCCACTCCATGACCTTAATGTGCTTCTTCTTGAGTTCCACAACAGCTGAAGGGCCACAGGTTGAGCACCCACGCCTTAAGGTTTCTTGGCTGTCTCTCTCGGCAACTCAAAGTTTCAGCTCCTCCATAAGTTTTCTATAGGATTAAGGTCTGGAGACTGGCTAGGCCTCTCCATGACCTTAATGTGTTTCTTCTTGAGCCCCTCCTTTGTCGTGTTTTGGGTCATTGTCATGCTGGAAGACCCGCCCATGACCCATCTTCAGTGTTCTGGATGAGGGAAGAAGGTTCTCATCCAAGATTTTACAATACATGGCCCCGCCCATTGGTCCCCCAATGTGGCAAAGTCAGCCTGGACCTTTATCAGAGAAACAGACCCAAATCATCATGAAATAATAGGTATACAGGATAAAAAAATAAATAATATGTATACAGAAAAAGAATCGGTATACTACAGAATAAAAAAAATAAATATGAAATAATGGGTATAAAAGTGAAAAAAAACAAATAGGTATACAGGATAAAAAAAATGATAATAGAAATACAGGTTTAAAAACAAAAAATAATAGGTATACAGGATAATAATAAATTATTAATAATAGGTATCCAGGTGAAAAAAAAATAGGTATACAGGATAAAAAAATAAATAATAGGTATACAGAAAAAGAATAGGTATACTACAGGATATAAAAATAAAATAAAAAAAGGGGTATAAAAGTAAAAAAAAAACAAAAACAAATAGGTATACAGGATCATTTTGTTTAATAAATGATAGATATACAGAAAAAAAATAGGTATACAGGATAAATAAATAGGTATACAGGATTAAAATAAATTATAATACATATACAGGTTTAAAAACAAAAAATAATGGGTATATAGGATAAAAAATAAATGCATAATAGGTATACAGGTTAAAAATAAAAAAAGGGATTAAAAAAAATGAAATAATAGGTATAAAACATAAATTATCGGTATACAGGATAAATGAATAAATAATAAGCATACAAAAAAATAATAGGTATTCTACAGGATAAAGAAATTAAATAATGGGGCTACAGGTTTAAAAAACAAAAAATAGGTATACAGGCTAAAAAAATAAAATAAAAAAAAAAGAATAATATATATACGGAAAAAAATAGGTATACAGGATAAAAAAAAAATGAATAATATATATACAGAAAAAAATAGGTATACAGGATAAAAAAAAATGATAATAGATATACAGGTTTAAAAACAAAAAATAATGGGCATTCAGGATAAAAATAAATTATTAATAAATAATAATAGGTATCCAGGTGAAAAAAAATAGGTATACAGGATAAAAAATAATAATAATAGGCATACAGAAAAAGAATAGGTATACTACAGGATAAAAAAAATATGAAATAATGGATATAAAAGTAAAAAAAAAAAAACAAATAGGTATACAGGATCATTTTGTTTAATAAATGATAGATATACAGAAAAAACAAATAGGTATACAGGATAAATAAATAGGTATACAGGATTAAAATAAATTATAATACATATACAGGTTTAAAAAAAATAATAATGGGTATACAGGATAAAAATAAATGCATTATAGGTATACAGGTTAAAAATAAAAAATAAGGATTATAAAAAATGAAATAATAGATATATAGGCTTAAAACATAAATTATAGGTATACAGGATAAATGAATAAATAATAAGCATACAGAAAAATAATAGGTATACTACAGGATAGAGACATTAAATAATGGGGCTACAGGTTTAAAAAACAAATAGATATACAGGCTAAAAAATAAAAAAATAAAAAATAAATAATATATACGGAAAAAAATAGGTATATAGGATAAATAAATAGGTATACAGGATAAAAAAACATGATAATAGATATACAGGTTTTAAAAAAAATGGGCATTCAGGATTAAAATAAATGAATAATAGGTATACAGGATAAAAAAAATAATAATAGGTATACAGAAAAAGAATAGGTATACTACAGGGTTAAACAAAATGAAATAATGGGTATAAAAGTAAAAAAAAAAAATACAGGATCATTTTGTTTAATAAATTATAGATATACAGAAAAAAATAGGTATACAGGATAAATAAATAGGTATACAGGATTAAAATAAATTATAATACATATACAGGTTTAAAACAAAAAATAATGAGTATACAGGATAAAAATAAACGCATAATAGGTATACAGGTTAAAAATAAAAAAAGGGATTAAAAAAAATGAAATAATAGGTATATAGGCTTAAAACATAAATTATAGGTATACAGAAAAATAATAGGTATACTACAGGATAAAGAAATTAAATAATGGGTATACAGGTTTAAAAAACAAAAAAATAGGTATACAGGCTAAAAAATATATATATGCAGAAAAAAATAGGTATACAGGATAAACAAATAGGTATACAGGATAAACAAAATGATAATAGATATACAGGTTTAAAAACAAAAAATAATGGGCATTCAGGATAAAAATAAATTAATAATAATAGGTATCCAGGTGAAAAAAATAGGTATACAGGATAAAAAAATAAATAATAGGTATACAGAAAAAGAATAGGTATACTACAGGATTAAAAAAATGAAATAATGGGTATAAAAGTAAAAAAAAACAAATAGGTATACAGGATCATTTTGTTTAATCAATGATAGATATACAGAAAAAAAATAGGTATATTGGATAAATAAATAGGTATACAGGATTAAAATAAATTATAATACATATACAGGTTTAAAACAAAAAATAATGGGTATACAGGATAAAAATAAATGCATAATAGGTATACAGGTTAAAAACAAAAAATAGGTATACAGGATTAAAAAAAAATAATAATAGGTATATAGGCCTAAAACATAAATTATAGGTATACAGGATAAATGAATAAATAATAAGCATACAGAAAAATAATAGGTATACTACAGGATAAAGAAATTAAATAATGGGTACACAGGTTTAAAAAACAAAAAATAGGTATACAGGCTAAAAAAAATAAAAAATTAATAATATATATACGGAAAAAAATAGGTATACAGGATAACTAAATAGGTATACAGGATACGAAAAATGATAATAGATATGCAGGTTTAAAAAAAAAAAAAAATGGGCATTCAGGATTAAAATAAATTAATAATAGGTATCCAGGTGAAAAAAAATAGGTATACAGGATAAAAAAAATAATAGGTCTACAGAAAAAGAATAGGTATATTACAGGGAAAAAAATGAAATAATGGGTATAAAGATTAAAAAAAAAATTGGTATACAGGATAAAAAATTATAATAGATATACAGGTTTAAAAACAAAAAATAATAGGTATACAGGATAAAAATGCACGAATAATAGGTATGCAGGTTAAGAATAAAAAATAGGTATACAGGCTTAAAACATAAAAATGTATAAAGAAAAAGAATAGGTATACTACAGGATAAAAAATGAAATAATGGGTATAAAGGTTTTAAAAAAAATAGGTATACAGAATAAATAAATAGGTATACAGAATAAATAAATAGGTATACAGGATACAAAAATTATAATAGATATACAGGTTAAAAATAAAAATAAAAAATAGGTATACAGGCTAAAATAAATTTAATAATAGATATACAGGCTGAAAACAGGTATATATATATTGTATTTATATAAATAAATAAAAGGTATACAGGACAAATAAATAGATACATAAGTAAAGCAATCCAGTGTGAGACTTTGCTTCTGTTTAGGAACTTCCTGTAATAAGGACCCGTCACCGCTCTCTCGCTCCTTGTGCAGAGTGACTGGGTCTTGCCCCCGCCCCTTCCTGTAGTTTTCTGCAGGCAGCCTGTAGTGGGTGGAGACTGCTGGGCCCCTCCCACAGCTGTGCCCTCTGCACAGGCTATGCACAGCGCAGTGACATTACTGCTACGTTAACAAGGTATTTTGAACAATAAGGAATAGGGTGGGACTTTAAATGAGGCGCAAGGCATAGAGCCAAGCGCTTCCATCCCCGATATTTTGAACAATAAGGAATAGGGTGGGACTTTAAATGAGGCATGCACCCCAGGAGAGTAACAATAACAGTGTATGTGATCCAGTAGAACCGAGCAAATAACATGAAAGCATTGCACGAATACAAAAAACAGTCAGTTGTTTAATAATATAAAAATTGTATATACAGTAGATACAATAGTAGCATGGTAGATCTGTTACAATAATCAAAGAAAATTGCAAACATTTCAACAGTTCATGGTAACAATGGTAAGAATGAATAACTATAATAGGTACGTGCTGGAAACGGTATCAAAAGAGGCCAAATCACTGGAAAGTGTCTCCATGATAAATAAATATTGATACGTCGGTACACTCCACTGGTATAGAGAGGAGATTAATTGGTAAAAGATATCATATATAAACCAAAGGGACTTCTAATGGCTCCTAACAGTAAAAGTTAATGCATAGTATAAACATTAAATGAGATCAAATTCGTTGGAATAACTCCACAGTAGTAGTGACCACAATCGATCATATAGTCGATGTGTATGATAATAATTAGTACATTAGCAACGGACATGGGGGGGGGGGGCATCTGGTGGCTCCTCCATAGTAATAACACCCATAGTTGAGAAGTATATAAAATACAATCGATCTGTAGAATGTTGGTAAAGGTGTAATGGCAACGAATGAGAGGGGGGGCGTCTATTGGCTCAACGCGTTTCGTGGCTAGTGCCACTCCTCAGGAGCAGAGTATGAGGTAGATGTCTGTAAATATCAAAAACCATGATTTAAAATGAGGGTATATATAATAGATCCAGTTATGGAAAGAAGGGGAAAAGGGATCATAGTAGTGACTAATCCCCAGAGTACTTACGGGTGTGTCAAAACCGAAGGTACAGACTAGGAGGGCAGAAGGTAACAGCCCATGGGAACTGAGGTGGGCCAACCCCACAAGGATGGAAAACGATCCAGTAAAAAGCTAGGTGTCCAAGATGGCGGCCTCATGGATACATGGAAGTTAGTGTGCCTTAACATAAGTATGATGATCTGTGAAAATTAAAAATTGTAAAACCTGTTAATGGCTATATCGTGAACGGTTGTAATACCAAAATGTGAAAAAATGATAAAAAATATAAATATTAAACATGAAAAATTGTCTAAAGGTGTAGGGCCAGGGATAGTTGGGTTGTGACCGTGAAGTCTATATAAGGTGCACTGTGTCCCAAATGTGGTAATAACCATAAAGGAGGGGCTGTGAGTGGACCCCAAACAATGGGGTGGTATGCCAAGAACAGAACCCAGTTATGACAGAGGGACAAAGTGTAAGGAAGGGATGGGTAGTGGGTAAAATAGGGTATAAAGGTCTAATTGTATACCTGAATGTGAGTAGGATAGTGCTAAGGAAAGACCTATCCTACTCACCTTCCCTCTGTCATAACTGGGTTCTGTTCTTGGCATACCACCCCATTGTTTGGGGTCCACTCACAGCCCCTCCTTTATGGTTATTACCACATTTGGGACACAGTGCACCTTATGTACACTTCACGGTCACAACCCAACTATCCCTGGCCCTACACATTTAGACAATTTTTCATGTTTAATATTTATATTTTTTATCATTTTTTCACATTTTGGTATTACAACCGTTCACGATATAGCCATTATCAGCTTTTACAATTTTTAATTTTCACAGATCATCATACTTATGTTAAGGCACACTAACTTCCATGTATCCATGAGGCCGCCATCTTGGACACCTAGCTTTTTACT
>NC_053497.1:2003506-2101006 GCF_905171775.1 Rana temporaria
ATGCGTAACCTGATTCTATGAATCAGCCGCATAGATACGACCGGCGGAACTCAGAGATACGACGGCGTATCAGGAGATACGCCGTCGAATCTCTATCTGAATCCGGCCCACGAACTTTAATGTCTGAGGGCCAGATACACATACTTTTGCGGCCGTGTAACGTAACCCGTTTACGTTACACCGCCGCAAGTTTCCCGTTTTAGTGCCCGATCCACAAAGCACTTACCTGGAAACTTGCGGCGGTGTATGGTAAATACGTCCGGCGCAAGGCGTTCCTATTCGAATGGGCAGGTACAATTTAAATTAGGCGCGCTCCCGCGCCGGACCTACTGCGCATGCTCCGTTTCCTAACTCCCGCCGTGCTTTGCGCGAAGTGACGTCATTTTTTCGAACGGGAACGACGGCCATACTTTATACAGCAATACGTTTGATGACTAAAGTTAAGGCACCAAAAACGACGCCTAACTTTGCGACGGGAAACTAGACTAGCGGCGACGTAGAGAACGCGAAAAACCGTTGTGGATCGGCCGTAACTCCTAATTTGCATACCAGACGCTGGTTTACGACGCGAACTCCCCCCAGCGGCGGCCGCGGTATTGCATCCTAAGATCCGACAGTGTAAAACAATTACACCTGTCGGATCTTCTGGCTATCTATGCGTAACTGATTCTATGAATCAGTCGCATAGATAGAAACAGAGATACGCCGGCGTATCTCATTTGTGAATCTGGCCCTTAGTCTGTAGGGTTCAATATTGCTTACCCCCCTGATGAAGACTCTTTATGAGTTGAAATGCGTTGGCGTCCAGCCATTAACAGGTTGATATGAAAGAAATCTCCATGTGGTGGAGTCTATATACACTATGGGCTGGATTTATAAAGGAGTCACGTCGGCGTATCTCCAGATACGCCGTCGTAACTCTGAATGAGGGCCGTCGCATCTTGGCGCCTGATTCATAGAATCAGATACGCCTCAATGTTGCCTAGATACGAGCGACGTAAGTCTCCTACGCCGTCGTATCTTAGGGTGCAATGTTTACGCTGGCCGCTAGGTGGCGCTTCCGTTGATTTCCGCGTAGAATATGCAAATGAGCTGGATACGGCGATTCAGAAACGTACGTCCGCCCGGCGCATTGATTTACGTCGTTTACGTTAGGCTTTTTTCGGGCGTAAAGTTACCCCTGCTATATGAGGCTCACCCAATGTTAAGTATGGACGTCGGGACAGCGTCGAATTTTCCGTCGTTTGCGTAAGTCGTTCGCGAATAGGGCTGTACTTAAGTTACGTTCACGTCGAAAGCATTGACAGTTTGCGGCGTAATTTGGAACATGCGCACTTGGAAACGTTCACGGACGGCGCATGCGCCGTTCGTAAAAAAAACGTCAAATACGTGGGGTCACAAGTAATTTAAATAAAACACGCCCACATCATCCACATTTGAATTAGGCGGGCTTACGCCGACACATTTACACTACGCCGCCGTAACTTAGGGCGCAAGTTCTTTCTGAATACGGAACTTGCGCCCTAAGTTACGGCGGCGTAATGTATCTGAGATACGTTACGCCCGCCGATAGATACGCAATTGTATCTGAATCCGGGCCTTAGTCCGTAGGGTTCAATATGGCTTACCCCCCCCTGATGAAGACTCTTTATGAGTTGAAATGCGTTGGAGTCCAACCATTAACAGGTTGATATGAAAGAAATCTCCATGTGGTGAAGTCTATATATACACTATATTTCCAAAAGTTTTGGGACACCTGCCTTTATCCCTTGGGATCCCAGTCTTAGTCCGTAGGGGTCAATATTGTTTACCCCCCCCCCCCCCCCCCCCCCGATGAAGACTCCTTTATGAGTTGAAATGCTTTGGAGTCCAACCGTTGACAGATTCAGGCAAACAACAGATGAAATGCATCTAACCACTCACGGACCGCAATATGTACCGTATTTATCGGCGTATAACGCGCACTTTTTTCCCCTTAAAAATCGTGGGTGCGCGTTATACGCCGATCCCCGCTTCTCCCCGCTTCTCCCGCGCTGTTTTTGAACGCCGCCGCCGACATATACCGAGCGCAGTACACTCGGGTACACTCGGCTGGGCGGTCACGCTCTGTGCCGCCACCTAGCCTTTATGCGAGAGGAGCCGAGCGTGGCCGAGTGTACCCAAGTGTACTGCGCTCGGTATATGTCGGCGGCGGCGTTCAAAAACAGCGCGGGAGAAGCAGGGAGAAGCGGGGAGGACACCACGAATGCCACAGACGGACGCTGGACCGGACAAGGCCGCTGATGGACGCCGTGCAACTGTAAGTAACTGTAAACTGTCAGTATTTCTTTTTTTTCCTTAGGATTCCCTTCTAGGTTTGGGGTGCGCGCTATACGCCGGTGCGCGCTATTAGGGCGATAAATACGGTATATACAGTATATTACCAAAAGTATTGGGACACCTGCCTTTACACGCACATGAACTTTAATGGTCATCCGAGTCTTAGTCCGGGTTTAATATTGCTTACCCCCCTGATGAAGACTGTTTATGAGTTGAAATGCGTTAACGATGGTTCCAGTTTTTTGAGCTGTTTAGCAAAATAAGGACCAACGAAAAAAAAAAAACACGATGTGCGTTCATTGGTGGGAGGTCCCCTGGATCGGAGGATGCCAAGATAGTTAAAGCTGAACTTCAGGCAAACAACAGATGAAATACATCTAACCACTCGCGGACCGCAATAAGTATATACACTATATTACCAAAAGTATTGGGACACCTGCCTTTACACGCACATGAACTTTAATGGTCATCCCAGTCTTAGTCCGCAGGGTTCAATATTGCTTACCCCCCCCCCCCCTGATGAAGACTCTTTTAGCTAGATTCAGGATGGCGGGCGCATAGTTGCGGAGGCGTAGCGCATGGCATTTACACTACGCCGCCGTAAGTTAGCGAGGCAAGTACATGATTCACAAAGTACTTGCCTGCTAAGTTACGGCGGCGTAGAGTAAATGCGGCGGGCGCAAGCGCGCCTAATTAAAAATAGGCTGAGGGGGCGTGTTTTATGTTAATTTGGGTTGACCTGACGTGATTGACGTTTTTTTGGAACGGCGCATGCGCCGTCCGTGTACATATCCCGGTGTGCATTGCGGCTAAGTACGCCGCACGGTCCTATTGGTTTCGACGTGGACGTAAACGACGTAAATCCCTATTCACGGACGACTTACGCAAACGACGTAAAATTTTCGAATTTCGACGCGGGAACGGCGGCCATACTTTAACGTTACTATTCCAGCTATTTGATGGAATAATTTTAGGCCTGATAATGCGTTACGTAAACGGCGTATCTGTACTGCGTCGGGCCGGGCGTACGTTCGTGAATAGGCGTATCTAGTGATTTACGTATTCTACGCCGACCGCAATGGAAGCGCCACCTAGCGGTCAGCCTAAAAAGTAGACTTTAGGATACGACGGTGTAAGACACTTACGCCGCTCGTATCTGAGCCTAATTTAAGCGTATCTGGTTTCCAGAATACGCTTAAATTTGCGTCGGCGTAGATTCCGAGTTAGGTCGTCGCCTAACTCTCTGTGAATCACCCCCTTTATGAGTTAAAATGCGTTGGAGTAAAAACCGTTGACAGATTGATATGATATGATCCTCGCAGGCTCAGGATCCCCATTGATAAGGAACTCTTATATTTAAGGCTGCATTCAAACCTGAGCGTTTTGTCGCCTGAAGCGCGACGCTCAAAGACGCTAGAGGGGAAAAATAACATTATTCTCTATGGAGATGGTTCACATCTCCAACGCAAAACACCGAACACCGAAAGAACGCCGAACGCCTGAATTTCAAACAAGTCCCGGACCCTTTTTTGACGCGCGAATCGGGCGGCTTGGGCGTTTTACATTGATGCCAATGACCTGTACAAAACCGCGGGGAAAAACGGCGCGTTTTGTCGTGGCAAATAACGGGGGAAAACGCTGCAATTTGTCGTGGCAAATCGCAGTAAAAAACGCCACAAATCGCCTACGCCTAGGTGTGAATGCAGCCTAAAGGGGCCACCGCTGAAAACAGTTGAGAACCTCTGCTCTGCTCTGAGTCGGTTGGTTTCTCCCGGACATTGGCAGCAGCACAGAAAGGGTTAAACATGTAAAAATAATATTATGATAAGGCCTAAAAATCCCATCCTGTTCTAAAAATGGCCACCGGCGCGTTTCCCCCGCAGCAGCTGTGCGTCTCTCTCCTCGGGCCGGGGGGATCATATTCGCCGTGTTTTCTATCGGGATCTCCTTGTGCCGCACATTCCTCTTGAGTTCCTCCGCCGCGGCCCGCACATTCCTCCTGAGTTCCTCCGCCGCGGCCCGCTGTACATGTGAGAAGCTGCGACGGCGTTAGGAAACTTCCAACACATGTTGTGGAGAAGCTGATGACTGCCGGAGTGCTTTTATAAGGTGGTGTTAAAAAAAAAAGAGAGAGATGGCTTTGCCAAATCCTTACCGGTTCCACTAGACCGCTGCTAAAGTCGTCGTAAACCGGGCGCTCAAATCTCATACAAGCTTTAATGTGTTAACAGCATTTCAAAAATAGTTTTCCTTTTTTTTTTCTTGAAATGTTCCCTGGTGATCCTGCCATGGAGGTCCTTGTTTAGGCACTTCCTGTTATAGGGTGACAACACTCTGCCCCTGTCTCCTAAATGTTCTCCAATTTACATCAAGGGCACCCAACACAGCAAGGATTACCTCGATGGACACCCAAGACAGCAAGGCTTCCCTGAATGGGCACCTAACACTACAAGGCTTCCCTGAATGGGCACCCAACACTACAAGGCTTCCCTGAATGGGCACCCAACACTACAAGGCTTCCCTCAATGGGCACCCAATATAGCAAGGCTTAACTGATTGGGCACCTGACACAACAATGCTTACCTCAATGGGCACCCAACACAGCAAGGCTTACTTCGTAGGGCACCAAACACTACAAGGCTTCCCTGAATGGGCACCCAATACACTAAGGCTTTCTTCAATGGCCACCCAACACTACAAGGCTTACGTCAATGGGCACCCGAAACAGCAAGGCTTACCTCAATGGGCACTCAACACAACAAGGCTTCCATCTATGGGCACCCAACACAGCAACCTTACCTCCATGGCCATTCAACATAGCAAAGCTTACCTCGATGAGCAACCAGCACAAAAAAGATTACCTTGATGGGCACCCAACAGAGCAAGGCTTCCCTTGATGGCCACCTATCGCAGCAAGGCTTCCCTTGATGGTCACCCAACACAGCAAAACTTACCATGGAGGGCACTCAACACTGTAAGGCTTACCTTGATGAGCACCCAACACAGCAAGGCTTACCTCAGTGGGCACTCAACACAACAAGGCTTCCAT
This sequence comes from Rana temporaria, assembly GCF_905171775.1. Taxonomy (NCBI): domain Eukaryota; kingdom Metazoa; phylum Chordata; class Amphibia; order Anura; family Ranidae; genus Rana; species Rana temporaria. The sequence goes on from NC_053497.1 coordinate 2,008,875, forward strand.
CTATGGGCACCCAACACAGCAACCTTACCTCCATGGCCACTCAACATAGCAAAGCTTACCTCGATGAGCACCCAACACAAAAAAGATTACCTTGATGGGCACCCAACAGAGCAAGGCTTCCCTTGATGGCCACCTAACGCAGCAAGGCTTACCTCAATGGCCACTCAATATAGCAAAGCTTACCTCGATGAGCAACCAGCACAAAAAAGATTACCTTGATGGGCACCCAACAGAGCAAGGCTTCCCTTGATGGCCACCTAACGCAGCAAGGCTTCCCTTGATGGTCACCCAACACAGAAAAACTTAAAATGGAGGGCACTTAACACTGTAAGGCTTACCTTGATGAGCACCCAACACATCAAGGCTTACCTCAGTGGGCACTCAACATAGCAAGGCTTCCATCAATGGGCACCAAACACAGCAAGGCTTACCTCGATGGCCACTCAATATAGCAAAGCTTACCTCGATGAGCAACCAGCACAAAAAAGCATACCTTGATGGGCATCCAACAGAGCAAGGTTTCCCTTGATGGCCACCTAACGCAGCAAGGCTTCCCTTGATGGTCACCCAACACAGCAAAACTTAAAATGAAGGGCATTCAACACAGTAAGGCTTACCTTGATGGGCACCCAACACAGCAAGGGTTACCTCGATGGGCACCCGAAACAGCAAGGCTTACCTCAGTGGGCACTCAACACAGCAAGTCTTTCGTCAATGGGCACCAAACACAGCAAGGCTTACCTCCATGGCCACTCAACATAGCAAAGCTTACTTCGATGGGCACCCAACACAGCAAGACTTACCTTGATGTGCAGATAACACAGGAAGGCTTTTCTCAATGAGCACCCAGCACAGCAAGGCTTATCTCGAAGGGCACCCAACACAGCAAGGCTTAGCTTGCAGGGCACCCAACACAGCAAGGCTTACTTGGATGGCCCCCAACACTAGGCTTACCTTGATGGGCACCCAACACAGCAAGGCTTACCTCGATCAACACTCAACATAGCAAGGATTACCTCAATAGGGAACCAGCACAGCAAGGTTTACCTCAATGAGAAGCTAACACAGCAAGGCTTCCCTTGATGGGCACCCAACAGAGCAAGGCTTACCTCTATTGACACCCAACACAGCAAGGCTTACTTCAATGGGCACCCAACAGAGTAAGGCTTACCTCTATGGACACCCAAAACAGCAAGGCTTACTTCGATGGGCACCCAACACTACAAGACATACCTTGATGGGCACCCAACACTACAAGGCATACCTTGATGGGCATCCAACACAGCAAGACTTATCTTGATGGGCAGATAACACACCAAGGCTTATCTCAATGAGCACCCAGCACAGCAAGGCTTATCTTGAAGGTCACCCAACACAGCAAGGCTTACTTGGATGGACACCCAACACTAGGCTTACCTTAATAGACACCCAGCACACAGCAAGGCTTACCTCAATGGGCAACCAACACAGCAAGGCTTACCTCGATGGGCACCCAACACAGTAAGGCTTACCTCGATGGGCACCCAACACAGTAAGGCTTACCTCGATGGGCACCCAACACAGCAAGGCTTACATTGATGGGCACCCAACAGAGCAAGGCTTAACTCGATAGGCACCCAACACAGTAAGGCTTACCTTGATGGGCACCCAACACAGCAAGGCTTACCTTGATGGGCACCCAACACAGTAAGGCTTACCTCAATGGGCACCAAACCATAGAAATACAAAAAGGAGCACCTAACAAAAGTCAGAAAGTGTCCAACACGCGACTTTTTCACCAACAAGCATACCTTGATGGGCATCCAACACAGCAAGACTTACCTTGATGGGCAGATAATACACCAAGGCTTATCTCAATGAGCACCCAGCACAGCAAGGCTTATCTTGAAGGACACCCAACACTAGGCTTACCTTGATGGGCACCCAACACAGCAAGGCTTACCTCAATGGGACCCAACACAGCAAGGCTTACCTTAATAGACACCCAGCACACAGCAAGGCTTACCTCAATGGGCACCCAACACAGTAAGGCTTATCTCAATGAGCACCCAGCACAGCAAGGCTTATCTTGAAGGTCACCCAACACAGCAAGGCTTACTTGGATGGACACCCAACACTAGGCTTACCTTGATGGGCACCCAACACAGCAAGGCTTACCTCAATTGGACCCAACACAGCAAGGCTTACCTTAATAGACACCCAGCACACAGCAAGGCTTACCTCAATGGGCACTCAACACAGCAAGGCTTACCTCGATGGGCACCCAACAGAGCAAGGCTTAACTCGATAGGCACCCAACACAGTAAGGCTTACCTTGATGGGCACCCAACACAGCAAGGCTTACCTTGATGGGCACCCAACACAGTAAGGCTTACCTCAATGGGCACCAAACCATAGAAATACAAAAAGGAGCACCTAACAAAAGTCAGAAAGTGTCCAACACGCGACTTTTTCACCAACCACTCTAGTTATCTTGTACTGTTTATCTCGTTCTTTCTGTGATGCACTATGATGCGTTGCCATGTGTAGCAGTGCATTGCCTTTGTGCATGGGGGTCTTATTAACAATGAATGGCCTTCAATTGCGATTATGCATGCGTTGCCGAAATGTATAGTCATAAATAAAGCCTCATTTCTAGTTCTGATCTGAGAATCCGGTTGCAGAATTAAGGCGCTCGACCTGCGCTCGTCACTCACAGGCCAATTCAGGCGCGACGCAACACCAGGAAGACTTTTATTAAAAATAAAAAAAGAAGGCATATCGCAGACATGAGACCGGGACTCCAGATAACGCGCATCTTCGAAGTGACGTTCCGTATCTTCTGTCTGCTCACTTGTTGAACAACGCCGCGATAACCCCGGCCACAGATCTGTGTAATTAGTTGCCAGTCGCAAGAAAAATCCGCCATTGCCGTCTCTCTAATCCCTTCTTATCTCTGCGGAGAGCTGCCTGAGCCTGTGATTGACGGGAGGCGAGGAGGCCGAGGAATCGCAAGATATCAATTAGCATCGTTTAGGAATGCTGATTAGTGATTTCAGCTGTGATTGGGCTTCATTACCTTCTTCACGGCGCTCATCAAAAGAGACGCGCTGGATCCACATTGTATATTCTGTATATCCTGGCGGCCATATTTAGCTTGATAATAGGGGGCCAATGCTACAGGTTTAAAGCTGAAGTTAAATTATTATTTTTTGTTATATTATTATTATTATTATTATTATTATTATTATTATTAATAATAATAATAATAATAATAATAATAATAATAATAATAATAAATATTAGTAGTAGTAGTAGTATTATTATATTATTATTATTATTATTATTATTATTATTATTATTATTATTATTTTTAAATATATTATTATTATTATTATTATTATTATTATTATTATTATTATTATTATTATTATTATTAGTAGTAGTAGTAGTAGTAGTAGTAGTATTGTATTATTATTATTGTATATATTATTATTAGTAGTAGTAGAAGTATTTTTTATTTATATTATTATTTTGAATTATATTATTATTATTAATAATAATTAGTATTAGTAGTAGTATTATTTTATTACTATTATTATTTTTATATATTTTATTATTATTTTATATAGTATTATTATTATGATTAATATTATTAATAATAATAATAATAATAATAATAATAATAATAATAATAATAATAATAATTATTATTATTATTATTATTATTATTATTATTATTATTATTTTATATTATAATTATTATTATCATTAGTAGTAGTAGTAGTAGTAGTAGTAGTAGAAGTAGTAGTAGTAGTAGTTGTAGTAGTATTTTTATTTATATTATTATTTTTAATTATATTATTATTATTTATAATAATAATTAGTAGTAATAGTATTTTATTACTATTATTATTTTTATATGTTTTATTGTTATTTTATATATTATTATTATTATTATTATTATTATTATTATTATTATTATTATTATTAATAATTATTAGTAGTAGAATTATTATTTAATTATTATTATTATTATTATTATTATTATTATTATTATTAATAATTATTATTGTTATTATTATTAGTAGTATTATTATTTTTAATTATTATTATTATTATTATTATTATTATTATTATAATTATTAGTAGTAGTAGTAGTAGTATTATTGTATTATTATTATTATTGTATATATTATTATTATTAGTAGTAATAGAAGTATTTTTTATTTATATTATTATTTTGAATTATATTATTATTATTAATAATAATTAGTATTAGTAGTAGTATTATTTTATTACTATTATTATTTTTATATATTTTATTATTATTTTATATATTATTATTATGATTAATATTAATAATAATAATTATTATTATTATTATTATTATTATTATTATTATTATTATTTTATATTATAATTAGTAGTAGTAAAAGTAGTAGTAGTAGTAGTAGTAGTAGTAGTAGTAGTAGTAGTTGTAGTAGTATTTTTATTTGTATTATTATTTTTAATTATATTATTATTATTTATAATAATAATTAGTAGTAAAAGTATTTTATTACTATTATTATTTTTATATGTTTTATTGTTATTTTATATATTATTATTATTATTATTATTATTATTATTATTATTATTATTAATTAATTATTAGTAGTAGAATTATTATTTTATTATTATTATTATTATTATTATTATTATTATTATTATTATTAATAATAATTATTATTGTTATTATTATTATTATTAGTAGTAGTAGTAGTAGTAGTAGTAGTAGTATTAGTAGTAGTATTTTTAATTATATTATTATTATTATTATTATTATTATTATTATTATTATTACTATTATTATTATTATTATTAATTATTTTTTTATTACTATTATTATTTTTATTTATTTCATTATAATTTTAAATAGTATTATTATTATTATTATTATTATTATTATTAATAAATAATTGCTATTATTATTGTATTATTATGTTATTACTATTATTATTTTTCGTAATATATATACATTTATTTTAGAAACATTATTATTTCATATTTATTTTATTATTTTATTACCATTATTATTATTACTATTTTAAATATATTTATCCTTTCCTGTTCCCCCCCCCCCCCCACACTTCATCAACATGCTGATTTTCATGACTTACCTTATTTTATTCCCAATGATGCAATCACTGGGTCTCTGTGCTTCTCTATGCAATGTAACTATTCATGGTGGGGGGGGAGGGCTTCATCAGCCCTGATGCAGTCTGGCTGCTAGAAGGAGTTATGCAAATATAAAAAATATTGTTGGCAGACGTGTGCGCTGTTGAAAAATGTGTTTGTTTTAGTTTCATTTGGGTTTATTTTATTTACTTACTTATTTATTTATTTCAGTTTTTCAGGTCATTCATTATCATCGCAATTCATAAATTCGTAAATTCGAAAATCCAAAAATTCTGTAACTAACTAATAATAACTAACTATTAACCACTTAAGACCCGGACCTTTAGGCAGCTAAATGCCCAGGCCAGGTTTTGCGATTCGGGACTGCGTCGCTTTAACTGACAATTGCGCGGTCGTGCATTGTGGCTCCCAAACAAAATTAGCGTCCTTTTTTTCCCAACAAATAGAGCTTTCTTTTGGTGGTATTTGATCACCTCTGCGGTTTTTATTTTTTGCGCTATAAACAAAAATAGAGCGACAATTTTGAAAAAAATCAATATTTCTTACTTTTTGCTGTAATAAATATCCCCCAAAAACATATAAAAAAACTTTTTTTTTCCTCAGTTTAGACAGATACGTATTCTTCTACATATTTTTGGTAAAAAAAAAATCCCAATAAGCGTTTATCGGTTGGTTTGCGCAAAATTTATAGCGTTTACAAAATAGGGGATAGTTTTATTATTTTTATTTTTTTACTACTAATGGCGGCGATCAGCGATTTTTTTCGTGACTGCGACATTACGGCGGACACTTCGGACAATTTTGACACATTTTTGGGACCATTGTCATTTTCACAACGAAAAATGCATTTAAATTGCATTGTTTATTGTGAAAATGAGAGTTGCAGTTTGGGAGTTAACCACAGGGGGCGCTGTAGGAGTTAGTGTACACTTAGTGTGTGTTTACAACTGTAGGGGGGTGTGGCTGTAGGAATGACATCATCGATCGAGTCTCCCCTATAAAAGGGATCACTCGATCGATACGCCGCCACAGTGAAGCACGGGGAAGATGTGTTTACATACGGCTCTCCCCGTTCTTCAGCTCCGGGGAGCGATCGCGAGGGGGCGGCTAGAAACGAATAGCCACGCCCTCGTCCCGTATCGCTCCCCGAGGGAATCCGACCGCCGCATGAAGCGGGGGGGGGGGGGTCCCGATCGGACCCCCAACCCGCTAGAAGGCAAGGACGTACCTGTATGCCCATGTGCCTGTACGTGCCATTCTGTGGACGTAAATATACATGAGGAAGTGATTAAATTATAGGTATTGGAATTTCCTTAGAAAATTTGGAATAAATAACAATAATAATAATAATAATAATAATAATAATAATAATAAAAACTTTTTATTGGAATTATTATTGGATTTCCCTTTGAAAATGTGGCTGTTAGTGAACGTAACGAATACAAATTTATCCGAAGTTATAAAATTATCCAAAAAAAATAATGGAACGTAATAAATGAATAACAATAAATAACACCAATAATAATAATAAAAACTTTTTATTATTATTTTATTATTTATTTATTATTAACTAGTTCCATTCCATTTGTTTAGATGCGGCATTCGTTATTTCGGATAATTTTTAACTTCGGATAGATTCTTATTCGTTACATTTGAAAATCTGAAAATATAAAAAAATTTGAATATTCGAAAATTCAGGAATTCGAAAATTCAAAAATCCGAAAACCCCAAAATTTCGAAAATCTGAAATAATAACTAACTAATAATCACTAATTATTAAATTATAGGTATTGGAATTTCCTTTGAAAATGTGTCTGTTAGTTGAACGTAAAGAATACGAAGATATCCGAAGTTCTGAATTATCCGAAATAAGGAATGCCGCATCTAAACAAATGGAACGTAACAAATTAATAATAATAAATAACAGTAATAATAATAATAAATACGTTTTATTATTATTTATTTATTATTAATTGTTTCCTTCCATTTGTTTAGATGCGGCATTCCTTATTTTCGGATAACTTCGTATTCTTTACGTTCCCTAACAGACACATTTTCAAAGGAAATTCCAATACCAATAATTTAATAGTTAGTTGTTATTATTAGTTCTTTTTGGAATTTTCAGATTTTCGAATGTAACGAATACAAATAATCCGAAAATATCCAATACGTTTTTATTATTATTTTTATTATTATTTATTAATTATTAATTTGTTACGTTCCATTTGTTTCCATTCGTTATTTTTGGATAATTCGTAACTTCGGATAAATTCGAATTCGTTACATTCACTAACAGCCAAATTTGAAAGGAAATTCCAATTTTATAGTTATTATTAGTTAGTTATAGACTTTTCAGATTTTCAAATGTTACGAATATATCCGAAGTTACAAAGTATCCGAAATATCCAATGCCGCATCTAAACAAATGGAATGGAACGAATTAATAATAAATAAATAATAAAATAATAATAAAAAGTTTTTATTATTATTATTATTTTTGTTGTTATTTATTATTATTAATTTGTTACGTTCCATTCGCTATTTCGGAGAATTTGTAACTTCGGATAAATTCGTATTCGTTACATTCACTAACAGCCAAATTTTCAAAGGAAATTCCAATACCTATAATTTAATAATTAGTGATTATTAGTTAGTTATTATTTCAGATTTTCGAAATTTTGGGGTTTTCGGATTTTTTAATTTTTCGAATTCCTGAATTTTCGAATATTCAAATTTTTTTATATTTTCAGATTTTCAAATGTAACGAATAAGAATCTATCCGAAGTTAAAAATTATCCGAAATAACGAATGCCGCATCTAAACAAATGGAATGGAACTAGTTAATAATAAATAAATAATAAAATAATAATAAAAAGTTTTTATTATTATTATTGGTGTTATTTATTGTTATTCATTTATTACGTTCCATTATTTTTTTTGGATAATTTTATAACTTCGGATAAATTTGTATTCGTTACGTTCACTAACAGCCACATTTTCAAAGGGAATTCCAATAATAATTCCAATAAAAAGTTTTTATTATTATTATTATTATTGTTATTATTATTGTTATTTATTCCAAATTTTCTAAGGAGATTACAATACCTATAATTTATTAGTTAGTTATTATTAGTTAGTTATAGAATTTTCTGATTTTCGAATGTAACGAATACGAATATATCCGAATTTTCCAAAATATCCAATGCCGCATCTAAACAAATGTAATGGAACAAATTATTAATAAATAAATAATAATAAAAACGTTTTATTATGATTATTATTGTTATTTATTGTTATTAGTTTGTTACGTTCCATTTTTTTTTTTTTGATAATTTGTAACTTCGGATAACTTCGTATTTGTTACGTTCACTAACAGTCAAACTTTCAAAGGAAATTCCAATAATAATTCTAATAAAAAGTTTTTAATATTATTATTATTATTGTTATTTATTCCAAATTTTTAAAGGAAATTCCAATACCTATAATTTAATAGTTAGTTATTATTAGTTAGTTATAGAATAAATTCGGATAAATTCGTATTTGTTACGTTCACTAACAGCCAAATTTTCAAAGGAAATTTCAATAATAATTCCAATAAAACGTTTTTATCATTATTATTATTATTATTATTATTATTGTTATTTATTCCAAATTTTCTAAGGCGATTACAATACCTATAATTTATTAGTTAGTTATAGAATTTTCAGATTTTCGAATGTAACGAATACAAATATATCCGAAGTTACAAATTATCCAAAATATCCAATGCTGCATCTAATCAAATGTAATGGAACAAATTAATAATAAATAAATAATAATAAAAAAGTTTTTATTATTATTATTATTATTGTTATTTATTGTGATTAATTTGTTCCATTACATTTGTGTTTTTTTTTTTGATAATTTGTAACTTCGGATAACTTCGTATTCGTTACGTTCACTAACAGTCAAACTTTCAAAGAAAATTCCAATAATAATTCTAATAAAAAGTTTTTATTATTATTATTTTTATTATTATTATTGTTATGTATTCCAAATTTTCTAAGGAAATTCCAATACCTATAATTTAATAGTTAGTTATTATTAGTTAGTTATAGAATAAATTCGGATAAATTCGTATTTGTTACGTTCACTAACAGCCAAATTTTCGAAGGAAATTCCAATACCTATAATTTAATAGTTAGAGATTATTAGTTAGTTATTATTTCAGATTTTCGACAATTTTGGGGTTTTCGGATTTTTGAATTTCTAATTCCTGAATTCCAATAATAATTCTAATAAAAAGTTTTTATTATTATTATTATTATTATTATTATTATTATTATTATTATTATTATTATTGTTATTTATTCCAAATTTAATAGTTAGAGATTATTAGTTAGTTATTATTTCAGATTTTCGTCAATTTTTGGGTTTTCGGATTTTTGAATTATGAATTCCTGAATTCCAATAATAATTCTAATAAAAAGTTTTTATTATTATTATTATTATTATTATTATTATTTATTCCAAATTTTCTAAGGAGATTACAATACCTATAATTTAATAGTTAGTTATTATTAGTTAGTTATAGAATAAATTCGGATAAATTCGTATTTGTTACGTTCACTAACAGCCAAATTTTCGAAGGAAATTCCAATACCTATAATTTAATAGTAAGAGATTATTAGTTAGTTATTATTTCAGATTTTCGACAATTTTGGGGTTTTCGGATTTTTGAATTTCTAATTCCTGAATTCCAATAATAATTCTAATAAAAAGTTTTTATTATTAATATGATTATTATTATTATTATTATTATTATTAATATTATTGTTATTTATTCCAAATTTATAAGTTAGAGATTATTAGTTAATTATTATTTCAGATTTTCGTCAATTTTTGGGTTTTCGGATTTTTGAATTTCGAATTCCTGAATTCCAATAATAATTCTAATAAAAAGTTTTTATTATTATTATTATTATTATTATTATTATTATTATTATTATTATTATTATTATTATTATTATTTATTCCAAATTTTCTAAGGAAATTCCAATACCTATAATTTAATAGTTAGTTATTATTAGTTAGTTATTATTAGTTAGTTATTATTAGTTAGTTATAGAATAAATTCGGATAAATTCGTATTTGTTACGTTCACTACCAGCCAAATTTTCTAAGGAAATTCCAATACCTATAATTTAATAGTTAGAGATTATTAGTTGGTTATTATTTCAGATTTTCGAAATTTTGGGGTTTTCGGATTTTTGCATTTCGAATTCGTGAATTTTCGAATATTTTTTTTTTTTTTATATATTAGGAGAAATTCGTTAAACGGGTTTTTCGTAATTCGGATATTTCTGAATGAACTAATTCGGAAACAAAATGAACTGCACAATGCCTAATTGTTGGGTGTCGGTCTGGAGGAGTGGGCGTTCCCAGGCAGGCCCACATGTCAGGCTGAGCCTCCATGATTGGAAGAACTGAAAGGGGGCGGGGCCGGGGGGCTGTCAGGTTCGGGGACGAAAGAGCTAGCCACTTGCTTACTGGCCCAATTCTGACTCTTCTCTCCTAGAATCTCCCAAAGAGATCGATCCCAAAATACAATGTATCGGGTCTTCAGGTCTAATGGATACAAAGCGGCGGGTAGGATGTGCGGGGGAGGGGGCGGGGGGAGGCGGGGACACATTGGCGGATTGGCGTCGATCCCTTTTTTCTCAAAAACAGCGAGTTACTAAATGTCAGATTTGTTTCCGTTGATGCCGATGGCGGGATCTGACATTTGTAGGCTCTATAGGAGATACATTGTATCCTTTCCGGAGATCCTCCTCCCCCGACGCGCCGCGCTACAGACTCCGCGTCTGCTCCCCCTTTCCGACGTTCCTAATCAATCGTGTAACCCGAGTCGCGGCGGAATATCGATCGTCCCCAAAGGTCATCCCTCCTCTAGAGTTACCTTCAGAGTAACGACGGCGAGAAGAAGAAGAAGACGAGTGTAGAAAGCGACGGCGCCAAGTCTCTGAGCGCCGTCATGTGATCAGAAGAACTCTTCTGCTACTTAACCCCTTCAATACCGGACACTCCCCCCCCCCCCCCCCCCCCCCCTTCCTGCCCAGGCCAATGTTCAGCCCTCACACTTTGTATGACAATTACTCAGTCATGTAACATTGTACACCAATGATATTTATATTATTTTTTTTTTCACACAAATACAGCTTCTTTCTTCTGGTGGGATTTATTCACCGCTGGGGGGGGGGGGGGGGGGGTTATTTCTTTGCTACATAAAAGGAAAAAAGACCGAAGATTATGAAAAAAATAAAAAAGTTTTTCATAATTTGCTATAAAATTTTGCAAACAGGTAATTTTTCTCCTTCATTAATGTGTGCTGATGAGGCGGCACTGATAGACTGCACTGTTGGGCACTGATGAGGCTGCACTGATGGGCACTGATGAGGCAGCACTGATAGGCTGCGCTAATAGGTGGCACTGATGGGAACTGAGAGATTACACTGGTGATGAGGCACTGGTGGGCACTGATTGGCAGCACTGATTAGCACTGATAGGTGGCACTGATGGGCACTGATTAGCAGCACTGATGGGCACTGATAGGTGGCACTGGTGGGCAATGATTAGCAGCACTGGTGGGCACTGATTTGCAGCACTGGTGGGCACTGATTGGCACTGATAGGTGGCACTGGTGGGCACTGATTAGCAGCACTAATTGGCACTGATGGGCACTGATTGGCACTGATAGTTGGCACTGGTGGGCACTGATTAGCAGCACTAATTGGCACTGATTGGCACTGATAGGTGGCACTGATTAGCAACACTGGTGGGCACTGAATAGCAGCACTGACCATCACTGATGGGCAGCACTTTATTTTTGCATCTTTTGTTTCGTGTATAGCTCTCAAGCGTAATTCAATATTTTTTTATACGTTTTTTTTTTATATAGTTTTATTTTGTAATTATTTTTAGTATGGATCTATGCATGTTTTAATTTTTTTTTATTTTAAAATTTGTATTTTTTATTTTATTTACATCTATGTTTATCCGAAAGCATGTTTTTCATTTGTTTTATTTTTATTTTTATAACTTTTTTTCATGTATAGCTCTATGTTTAGCCCAAGCATAGTTTAATTTAAAAAAAAAAAAAAAAAACTTTTTTGAGTATGGATCTATGTTTATCCCACGCATGTTTCTATTTAATTTTTTACATTTTTTAACATTTTTATTTAACTTTTTTTTATTTTTTTTTAGCAAAGCTCTGTTTTCGTCCCAACCACGTCTGAACCCACTTACTGTTGACTGGCTCACTATCTCTGCCGGAAGTCCATCCCAAGCATCAACTGTACTTTTCAGTAAAATAATACAAGCCTTCATCTGTCATTATCCCCTTAATTGTATCGAAATATTTTCCAAACAATTTATTTATTTTCATGTTTATCCCAAGCATGTTTTTTTTTTTTTTGTATGGATCTATGTTTATCTCACGCATATTTCTATTTTATTTTTTCTTGGTTTATTTGTTTTTATTTTTTTTTTATTTTTTAGTATGGATCTATGTTTATTCCACGCATGGTTCTATTTTTTTTTTCTTGGTTAATTCATTTTTATTTTTTACTTTTTTTTTAGTATGGATCTATGTTTAGCCAAGCATGTTTTAATTTTTTTTTAACTTGTTTTACTTTTTTATTTTATTTACATCTGTGTTCATCCCAAGCATGTTTTAAATTTGTTTCATTTTAAGTTTTAGTTTTATTTATTTTCACGCTTATCCCAAGCATGTTTGTTTTTTACTTTTTCGAGTATGGATCTATGTTTATCCCATGCATATTTCTATTTAATTTTTTCTTGGTTTATTAGTTTTTATTTAATTTTTTTACTTTTTTTTGTATGGATCTATATTTATCCCACGCATGTTTTTATTTTTTAATTAACTTGTTTTATTTACATCTATGTTCATCCCAAGCATGTTTTAAATTTGTTTCATTTTTATTTTTACTTTTATTTATTTATTTTCATGTTTATCCCAAGCATGTTTTTTTTTTTTTTTACTTTTTTGAGTATGGATCTATGCTTATCCCATGCATATTTCTATAAAAAAAATTCTTAGTTTATTCGTTTTTATTTAATGTTTTTACTTTTTTTTGTATGGATCTAAGTTTATCCCATGCATGGTTCTATTTTATTTTTTCTTGGTTTATTCATTTTTATTTTTTACTTTTTTTTACTTTGAATCTATGTTTACCCAAGCATGTTTTTATTTTTTAATTAACTTGTTTCATTTTTATTTTTACTTTTATTTATTTTCATGCTTATCCCAAGCATGTTTTTTTTTTTTTTTTTACTTAATCGGTAATGGATCTTTGTTTATCCCAAGCATGTTTTTTTTTTTACTTTTTTGAGTATGGATCTATGTTTATCACACCCATGTTTCTATTTTATTTTTTCTTGGTTTATTCATTTTTATTTAAAGTTTTTTTTTTGTATGGGTCTATGTTTACCCAAGCATGTTTTTACTTTTTTAAATTTGTTTTACTTTTTATTTTATTTACACCTATGTTTATCCCAAGCATGTTTTAAATTTGTTTCATTTTTAGTTTTATTTTTATTTATTTTCATGTTTATCCCAAGCATGTTTTTTTTTTTTACTTTTTTGAGTATGGATCTTTGTTTATCTCAAGTATGTTTTTTTTTTACTTTTTTGAGTATGGATCTATGTTTGTCTATGTTTACCCAAGCATGTTTTAATTTTTTTTTAACTTGTTTTACTTTTTTATTTTATTTACATCTATGTTCATCCCAAGCATGTTTTAAATTTGTTTCATTTTTATTTTTACTTTTATTTATTTTCATGCTTATCCCAAGCATGAAATATGGATCTATGTTTATCCCAATTTTTTTTTTTTTTTTTACTTTTTTGAGTATGGATCTATGTTTATCCCACACATATTTCTATTTTATTTTTTCTTGGTTTATTCATTTTTATTTTTTGCTTTTTTTTTAGTATGGATCTATGTTTACCCAAGCATGTTTTTTTTTTTTTACTTTTTTGAGTATGGATCTATGTTTACCCAAGCATGTTTTAATTTTTTTTTAACTTGTTTTACTTTTTTATTTTATTTACATCTATGTTCATCCCAAGCATGTTTTAAATTTGTTTCATTTTTATTTTTATTTATTTTTATTTATTTTCACGCTTATCCCAAGCATGTTTTTTTTTTTACTTTTTTGAATATGGATCTATGTTTATCCTACGCATATTTCTATTTTATTTTTTCTTGGTTTATTTGTTTTTATTTTTTACTTTTTTTAGTATGGATCTATGTTTATCCCACGCATGGTTCTATTTTTTTTTTTCTTGGTTTATTCATTTTTATTTTTTACTTCTTTTTAGTATGGATCTATGTTTAGCCAAGCATGTTTTAATTATTTTTTTAACTTGTTTTACTTTTTGTATTTTATTTACATCTATGTTCATCCCAAACATGTTTTAAATTTGTTTCATTTTTATTTTTATTTATTTTCACGCTTATCCCAAGCATGTTTTTTTTTTTTTTTTTTTTGAGTATGGATCTATGCTTATCCCATGCATATTTCTATTCAATTTTTTCTTAGTTTATTAGTTTTTATTTAATGTTTTTACTTTTTTTTGTATGGATCTATGTTTATCCCACGCATGGTTCTATTTTATTTTTTCTTGGTTTATTCATTTTTATTTTTTACTTTTTTTAATTTGAATCTATGTTTACCCAAGAATGTTTTTATTTTTTAATTAACTTGTTTTATTTTTTATTTTATTTACATGTTCATCCCAAGCATGTTTTAAATTTGTTTCATTTTTATTTTTACTTTTATTTATTTTCATACTTATCCCAAGCATGTTTTTTTTTTTACTTAATTGGTTATGGATCTTTGTTTATCCCAAGCATGTTTTTTGTTTTACTTTTTTGAGTATGGATCTATGTTTATCCCATCCATGTTTCTATTTTATTTTTTCTTGGTTTTGTCATTTTTATTTTTTACTTTTTTTTTTATATATAGATCTATGTTTATCCCATGCATGTTTCTATTTTATTTTTTCTTGGTTCATTCGTTTTTATTTTATTTTTTACTTTTTTGTTTAGTATGGATCTATGTTTACCCAAGCATGTTTTAATTTTTTTTAACTTGTTTTACTTTTTTATTTTATTTACATCTATGTTCATCCCAAGCATGTTTTAATTTTTTTTAACTTGTTTTACTTTTTTATTTTATTTACATCTATGTTCATCCCAAGCATGTTTTAAATTTGTTTCATTTTTATTTTTATTTTTATTTATTTACACGCTTATCCCAAGCATGTTTTTTTTTTACTTTTTTGAGTATGGATCTATGTTTATCCCAAGCATGTTTATTTTTATTTTTTTACTTTTTTGAGTATGGATCTATGCTTATCCCAAGCATGTTTATTTTTATTTTTTTACTTTTTTTAGTATGGATCTATGTTTACCCAAGCATGTTGTTGTTTTTTTTTTTTTTTACTTTTTTTTTTTATTTACATCTATGTTCATCCCAAGCATGTTTTAAATTTGTTTCATTTTTATTTTTATTTTTATGTATTTTCACGCTTATCTCAAGCATGTTTTTTTTTTTTACTTTTTTGAGTATGGATCTATGTTTATCCCAAGCATATTTCTATTTAATTTTTTTACTTTTTTGAGTATGGATCTATGTTTATCTCACGCGTTTTATTTTTTAGATTTTTTTAACATTTTTATTAAATTTTTTTTTTTTTTTAGTAAACCTCTGTGTTTGTCCTAACCACGTTTGTTGCCTGGCCTCGCTACGCATCCCAAGCATCGACTTGGCTTTTCAGTAAAATAATACAAGCCTTCATCTGTCAATATCTCCTTAATTGCAGCGAAATATTTTCCAAAACAATCTCTCTAATTTATAAATATCTAAAGTCTGACCTTCAATTACAATACATTGTTTTGCCAACATACCTCTTGGTAACATTCCATTGTTGGCGGCTTTGATGTCTTGCTTAGTACAATTGTAGCTCCGTATGAATAGATACTTTGTATAAAAGGCCAAGATTCCACGTGGCGTAATAAATAATAAACGCCCGATAATCGGTTTAATCACGTTAAATATACCCTCCTCCACCCAACACAAAGGAAATAATATATGGAATGTAAAGGATGGCTCGCATTTTTCTAAGCCGACGCATCTCAATATTCTAAGATTAGTCCTTGGCGACTATCCACGCGACCGCATGATGCATCATTTCTACATTACGCAATTAGCAACGAATTTGTGCCGCCGGTGGAAGGAGCACGTGTATCTAATCTATAGACATATTTTCTTGGAGCGGCAAATAGAAGTGCAGAGGTCCCGGAAAAAAAGCCGGAGACCTTTCTACCCGCCAGACAGTGGGGTCATTAGACGCCGTCGCTGATGTTTCTGTCGGACGTACCGCGCTAAAGTCGGGGCTGGGGAAACAGAAGAGCTCTTTATGCGATCTGTTCTACGCGATCTGTTCTACGCGATCTTTTCTAGGGCTCATTCGCATGGACGCATTCATGTGGTGGTGTGCTGTCATGTTTAGGCTCCAGGAAAAGAAAATTAAGGTAAGTATTTGGGTACATTTTCTGGCGCCAACAGGGCAACATCATATGGTAGAGCACGGCTGTGGACTGACACCAGGAAAGGAAAATTATGGCAAGAATTTTATACAATTTTCCTGTTGCCAACGTGGCAGCATACACGTGGTAGTAAGCTGTCATATTGGTGCCAGGAAAAGAAAATTAAGGTAAGCATTTGAGTCAATTTTCGGTTTCTCTGGCGCCAACAGGGCAACATCATATGGTAGAACGCGGCTGTGGACTGACACCAGGAAAGGAAAATGATTGCAAGTATTGTATACAATTTCCCTGTTGCCAACATGTAAGCTGCCAGAAAAAAGAAAATTACGGAAAATATTTGGGTACATTTTCTGCTCTCCTGGCGCCAACATGGCACGATCATGTGGTAGTATGCTGCTTGGACCGGCACTAGGAAAGTTATGGTAAGTTTTTAAAACAATTTTCCATTTTCCTGGTGTCATCATGGCAGCATACATGTGGTAGTGTGCTGTCACGTTGGCGCCAGGAAAAGAAAATTAAGGTAAGTATTTTGAGTAAATTATCTGTTTTTCTGGTGCCAACAGGGCAACATCATATGGTAGAGCACGGCTGTGGACTGACACCAGCGAAGGAAAATTATGGCAAGAAATTTTTACAATTTTCCTGTTGCCAACATGGCAGCATACACGTGGTAGAAAGTTGTCATATTGGCGCCAGGAAAAGAAAATTAAGGTAAGCATTTAAGTACATTTTCTGTTTTTCTGGCGCCAACAGGGCAACATCATATGGTAGAACGCGGTATTATGGCAAGTATTTTATATAGTTTTCCTGTTGCCAACATGGCAGCATACACGTGGTAGTAAGCTGTTATGTTGGCACCAGAAAATTACGGAAAATATTTGGGTACATTTTCTGCTCTCCTGGCGCCAACATGTCACTATCATGTGGTAGTATGCTGCTTGGACTGGCACTAGGAAAGTTATGGTATGTTTTTAAAAATGTTTCCATTTTTCTGGTGCCATCATGGCAGCATACATGTGGTAGTGTGCTGTCATGTTGGTCGCCAGGAAAAGAAAATTAAGGTAAGTATTTTGAGTCAATTTTCTATTTTTCTGGTGCCTACAGGGCAACATCATATGGTAGAACGCGGCTGTGGACTGACACCAGGAAAGGAAAATGGTGCCAATATGGCAGCATACATGTGGTGGTAAGCTGCAATGTTGGCACCAGAAAAAGAAAATTATGGAAAGTATTTGGGTAGATTTTCTGTTCTCCTGGTGTCAACATAGCCCAATCATGTGGTAGTATACTGCTTCGACTGGCACTAGGAAATTAAAGTTATGAATTGCTGCCAGGAAAAGGAAATGACAGTAAGTTATTCATACAGTTTTCCATTTTATTGGCACCAACATGGCAGCATATTGGTGGCAGAGAAAGGAAAATTCTGGTAAGTTTTGATACAATTTTTCGTTTTCCTGGTAGCATGCATTTGGTAGTATGCAGCTGTTAACTGGCACCAGGAAAATAAAATTATGGTAAATATTTGATAACATTTTCCATTTTTCTAGTGCCAACATAGCAGCATACATGTGGACTGGCACCAGGGAAGGAAAATTAAGGTAAGTATTTGATACAATTTTCGATTTTCTTGGTGCCAACATGGTACATGTGGTAGTAAGCCGCCATGTTGGCACCAGGAAATAGAAAATTAAGGTAAGGATTTGATCGAACTTCCCATTTTTCAGAGGGGTGGTAAAGGGGCGACCACCCTCGTCAATGGGGGCTACCAAGCTCTGGATAAAAATTGTAATACTCAGATCTTTGCAATTATCTAACACATTTCCATTTTTTGTCCCACCATGTTGGGTAGACAATTACAGTAAGAATTTTTTTTTTCTGAATGGAGCAAATTTTTGGCGTAGGTTTCCCTCTACAGTTTCTTTTTCTTACTTGGTCTCATCGTAACGTTGACTTCTCCGGAATATGTGACTATGTGGTATATATGTGGTAATAAGCTGCCATGGATTGGTGCCAGGAATAAAGAAATTAAGGTAAGAATTTAAACCAATTTTCAATTTTTCACATAAACTGAGGCTACCAAGTTCTGGACAAAATATTTAGCATTCCAAGCACCACGATTATCTATCACATTTACATTTCTTGTCCCACCATGTTGGGTGGACAATTACGGTAAAACATTTTTTT
Organism: Rana temporaria; assembly: GCF_905171775.1. Taxonomy (NCBI): domain Eukaryota; kingdom Metazoa; phylum Chordata; class Amphibia; order Anura; family Ranidae; genus Rana; species Rana temporaria. The sequence goes on from NC_053497.1 coordinate 2,027,834, forward strand.
GAAAAGAGCCCATTTTTGGTGTAGGTTTCCCTCTACTTTTTTTTTTCTTACTTGGTCTCATCGTAACATTGACTTCTCCAGAATATGTGAATATGTGGTATATATGTGGTAATATGCTGCCATGGATTGGTGGCAGGAACAAAAAAATTAAGGTAAGAATTTGATCCAATTTTCAATTATTCAAAGGTTTCCCTCTACGTTTTCTTTTTTTCTTACTTGGTCTCATCATAAAGTTGACTTCTCCGGAATATGTGGTATATATGTGGTAATATGCTGCCAGGAACAAAAAAATTAAGGCAAGTATATGATCCAATTTTCAATTTTTCAGAGGGGTTGGCAACAGCGACCCCTCACGTAAACTGGGGCTACTAAGTTCTGGCCAAAATATTTAACACTCCAAGCACCGTGATTATCAATCACATTTACATTTCTTGTCCCACCATGTTGGGTGGACAATTACGGTAACAGTTTTTTTTCTGAAAGGAGCAAATTTTTGGTGTAGGTTTCCCTCTACGTTTGTTTTCTTACTTGGTCTCATCGTAACGTTGACTTCTCCGGAATATGTGGTATATATGTGGTAATAAGCTGTGCTGTGGATTGGTGCCAGGAACCAAAAAATTAAGGTAAGAATTTGATCCAATTTTCAATTTTTCAGAGGAGTGGCAAGGGGCAACCACTCATATAAACTACTTCTAAGTTCTGGACAAAATATTTAACACTCCAAGCACCGCAATTATCTATCACATTTACATTTCTTGTCCCGCCATGTTTGGTAGACAATTACGGTAAAAAAAAAATCGGAATGGAGCAAACGCTTAGCGTAGGTTTCGCTCTACGTTTTCTTTTTTTCTTACTTGGTCTCATCGTAACGTTGACTTCTCTGGAATATGTGAATATGTGGTAATAAGCTGCCATGGATTGGTGCCAAGAATAAAAAAATTAAGGTAAGAATTTGATCCAATTTTCAATTTGCAAGGCCAACCACTCATGTAAACTATCAAGTTCTGGCCAAAATATTTAACACTCCAAGCACCGCGATTATCTATCACATTTACATTTCTTGTCCCGCCATGTTTGGTAGACAATTACGGTAAAAAAAAATGGAGCAAACGCTTAGCGTAGGTTTCCCTCTACGTTTTTTTTCTTACTTTGTCTCATCGTAACGTTGACTTCTCCGGAATATGTGAATATGTGGTAATGAGCTGCCATGGATTGGTGCCAAGAATAAAAAAATTAAGGTAAGAATTTGATCCAATTTTCCATTTTTCACGTAAACTGGGGCTACCAAGTTCTGGACAAAATATTTAACACCCCGAGCATCGCGAATATCTATCAAATTTATATTTCTTGCCCCGCCATGTTTGGTAGACAATTACGGTAACAAACTTTTCTCTGAATGGAGCCCTCTACGTTTTATTTTCTTACTTGGCCTCATCGTAAAGTTGACTTCTCCGGGATATCTCCTTCCCCCCCAAACAGAAGCCCAAGCTGTGAAAATCAACAACGAATCCTGTCAAGTAAATATCGGCTTTTCACTTGACACCTGCTACAGTTGACTCTCCTTGTCACACGATAAATTCCTTCCCCCCCCCCCCCATAATATTTTGGACTTGGAGGAGACCTTTGACACGGCGCCTTCATTACCGCCTGGTGCCTGGGTGAAAACATTTGTAAACAGATACGGGATTGGTCACAGCTCGGGGAGCAGGGAGAAGTTATTAATGGTCCGCTCTGGGCAGGTGCAGCCACCGAGCGAGTCCTTCAGGATTTGTCAGGATCCCGGACAATGAAAAGCATTATTATCCCGCATTCCGAGTAATGAGAGAGGAGCATTAGCCACTCCCGACACCAGACCCCGCCACACATCGCTTTTCAGCCCATTACCGCTACCATCTGTTACCATTTGTAACGCCGCCGGAGAGGGGAAGGCCAGCCGTGGCAAAAGATTGACTTACATTAAGGCTGAACTCCGGGCAGATGGGAATTAATGCAGCTCTGTATTCATAAAAATGTATTTTTGGATAGAGAGAGGAGCTCCTCAGTCTTCTGCTTCTCCTGCATTGCAAGGTGCATGCTGGTAGAAGAAGAGAGTAGAGGGATGAGCTCATCGGTCTTCTGCTTCTCCTGCATTGTAAAGTGTTTGCTGATAGGAGGAGAGAGCACAGCGGCAGAGAGGGGAGCTCACCAGTCTTCTGATTCTCCTGTATTGCAAGGTGTATGCTGATAAGAGGAGAGAGCAGAGTGACAGAGAGGAGCTCATCAGTCTTCTGCTTCTCCTGCATTGCAAGATGCGTGCTGCTAGAAGTGGAGAGCAGAGTGACAGAGAGATAAGCTCATCAGTCTTCTGCTTCTCCTGCATTGCAAGATGCATTCTGATAGAAGGAGAGAGCAGAGTGACAGAGAGAGGAGCTCATCAGTCTTCTGCTTCTCCTGCATTGCAAGATGCGTGCTGCTAGAAGTGGAGAGCAGAGTGACAGAGAGATAAGCTCATCAGTCTTCTGCTTCTCCTGCATTGCAAGATGCATTCTGATAGAAGGAGAGAGCAGAGTGACAGAGAGAGGAGCTCATCAGTCTTCTGCTGCTCCTGCATTGCAAGATGCGTGCTGCTAGAAGTGGAGAGCAGAGTGACAGAGAAAAGAGCTGATAGAAGGAGAGAGCAGAGTGACAGAAAGAGGAGCTCATCAGTCTTCTGCTGCATTCCAAGGTGCATGCTGATAGAAGGAGAGAGCAGAGTGACAGAGAGAGGAGCATTTATCAGTCTTCTGCAGCATTGCAAGGCTTTGCTTCCTCATGCCAGAGCTGCCCCCCCCCCCAATGACTGGTTGTCTGATCACTAGTGAGGCAGGAGAGACTACGGAATGGAAGAACAAGGAGATCCTTGCACTGCAGGTCTTCAGGTACAGCTTCCTCTCCAGCAGTAGGATGTAGCCACCAGCATTGGTCCTGGTCTCCCTACAACTGATCCCTAATACTGACCTACAATGTCTTCTTCTGCACTGGGTCTCTGGGTGACGGTGGCCATCTTGGTAGAGGAGCAGGGTTTTGCTTCCTCATGCCAGAGCTGCCCCCCAATAACTGGTTGCCTGATGGCTGGTGGGGTAATGTTGAAGCAGAAAGGGGTGAAGAATGGATGAACAGGGAGATACTTGCACTGCAGGTTCTCGGGTACAGCTTCCTCTCCAGCAGTAGAACTTAGCCACCAGCATTGCTCCTGGTCTCCCTGCAACTGATCCTTTCCCTATTACTGACCTACAATGTCTTGTTCTACACTGGGTCTCTGGGTGGAGGTGGCCATACCTTGTTAGAGGAGTAGGGCTTTGCTTCCTCATGTCAAAGCTGCTCCCCCTGATGGCTGGTGGGTTAATGACAGAGGTGGGGGAAGCAATCTCTATATGAAGGTGGTCATTTTGGTAGAGGAGCAGGGTTTTGCTTCCTCTTGCCAGAGCAGCCCCCCAATAACTGGTTGCCTGATGACTGGTGGGGCAATGTTGAAGCAGAAAGGGGTGAAGAAGGGATGAACAGGGAGATCCTTGCACTGCGGGTCCTCAGGTACAGCTTTCTCTCCAGCAAGAAGAACAGCAAGGAGAACAGTGATCAGCAAAGTAGTGGCATCATCAATTCTCACTCCAAATCTGGCAAGACTAAAAGTCAGAGGCAGCAGTGCCTTAGATCAGTCGTTCTCAACCCTCTCCTCAAGTACCCCCAACAGGCCATGTTTGCAGGTTTTCCTTTATCTTGCACAGGTGCTTTAAATCAGAGTCAATGGCTAACCCTAGCCCTGACCCCGACCCCAACCACAACCCCAACCCTAACCCCAACCCTAACCTCTAACCCCAACCCTTACCCTTACCCCAACCCTAACCATAACCCTAATCTCTACCCCCAACCCTAACCCCAACCCTTACCCCAACCCTAATACTAACCTCTAACCCCAACCCTAGCCCTTACCCCAACCCTAACCTCTACCCCCAACCCTAATCCTAACCCTGACCCCGACCCCAACCCTAACCTCTAACCCCAACCCTAACCCCAACCCTAGCCCTTACCCCAACCCTAACCTCTACCCCAACCCTAATCCTAACCCTGACCCCAACCCCAACCCTAACCCCAACCCCTAACCCCTAACCCCTAACCCTAAGCCCTAACCCTATTTTATTTAAGAGAAATTCCCAAAACATGGCCTGTTGGGGGTTCTTGAGGACATGGTTGAGAACCACTGCCTTAGATGACCCCACACTGCAGATGTTCAGCTATGAGGCTACAGAACAGCTATCTTTCTGGAAGAACTCAAGACAAAAAGTCATTTTTTTGTTCACGGCGTGGCTTGGGCACAATTAACATTTCTAGAAGTTCCCTATTAAAAAAAAAAACGCTCAATCCTCACTTTTGGAGTTCAGGTCCCCCTTACGTAACGCATCATTTGTTGTTGGCCTCCAGGTGTCGATGACCCCGCTGAGGAAAGGGTGCTCTAAAAAAAAAAGGGAATCGGAGACCAGAGCCCCGTCAGGCCGCATCCTGTCCCCGGGGGGGGGGGGGCTCTACCTTGGCGGGGGGGGGGTAAAGGGTTACCTTTGAACAGACAACTGTTTAGCATTTGTCCGGGAGGGAAGCTTCCCGAAGGCATGTAGCTCTGGCACATATTAGATTAGATGTTCCCTCTCTCTCTCTCTCTCCGCCGAAGCTGGCAATGAAGATTAATCCGCCTTTGCCGTGAAGTGGGTGACATATGAATCGCGCCGCTTCCCCCCCCCCCCCCCCCCAAAAAGGTGAATTGGAGACAAAGCCTTTGATTTTTACGACCGGTTATTTATCAAAGTGACTTAGTTGCTACACTGCATTACGGTCAAGCGGCGGATTTATTAACGGACACGGAAAAAAAAAAGAACAACTTCTCACATCTCACCGTGAGGCTTTTCCTCCATAAATCAGGTGTTGTTTATCCAACGCCGATGTTTGCCAGGAAAGTACATTAGAACATTAGAACGTTAGAACGTTAGAACGTGTCCTCCTCCTCACCACCGACGAGTCCTTCTTCTTTCTTCATTTCCAAGTTCACGTCTCGGGGGCCGGACTCAATGCGTTTTTAGACAAACTGAAGTTGAAGCTCCACGCCGGCGCTAAGAGGTCCAGATACAACGTTATTCCCGGAAAAAAAGTCAGGGGGACGGTGAAAAAAGTAGTCAACACATTTCGGGGGTCCAAGAGACCAAGAGACCTAGAGGGCTAGAAAGAGAATAAGGACATCTGCAGATCAACCCAATCAGCGCCGTCTTTAATATTGATTGGACCCTGGGCAAAAAAATATAAAAATTCTTGGGCCCTCCTGAATCCATTTATCAGCTATTTGCAGGCAGTGCGCGGGCTCAAGGGACAGCTGCTTTGGGCCCCACAACAGTGACTGGTCCCGGGGGCAGCTGCCCCCATTTGCCCCTGCGTTAAAGACGGCCCTGAATCCGATATCAATTTCTTGGAAGTATCAGAATAAATATGCAAAAACTTCAGACGCATATGTGAGCATAAATACTAAACCATACCCGTTCAGTTTATCAATTGGGTAATAAATAAATAAATACTAAAAATAATATATTTTTTTCATTCAGCAATTGTAACCATGAATGAATAATAATACTAATAAATATTAATTTTATTATTATAATTATTATTAAATTGAATAACAATAATAATAATAATATTTATTATTATTATATATTTATTATTATTATTATTATTATTATTATTATTATTATTATTATTATTATTATTATTATTATTATTATTATTCAGAATGAATAACAATAATAATAATAATAATAATAATAATTATTATCATTCTGGTACAATTTTAATAATTATTATTATTATTATTACTATTTTTATTATTCATTCTGGTTACAATTTTATGATTAATAATAATAATAATATTAATAATAATAATAATAATAATAAACATTATTATTATTATTATTATTCAAGCTGGTAATAAATAAAACTGTAAAATAATATATGTTTTTCATTCAGCAAATGTAACCAGAATGAATAATAATAATAATAATAATAATAATAATAATAAATATTATTATTATTATTATTATTATTATTATTATTATTATTATTATTATTGATCAGAATGAACAATAATAATAATAAAAATAATAATAATAATTATAACAAATATATTGGGCCAGATCCACAGAGCAAGTACGCCGGCGTATCTACTGATACGCCGGCGTACTTTCAAATTTCCTGCGTCGTATCTTTAGTTTGAATCCTCAAACCAAGATACGACGTCATCTGGGTAAGATCCGACAGGCGTACGGCTTCGTACGCCTTCGGATCTTAGATGCAATATTTTGGCGCCTGCTGGGTGGAGTTCGCTTCGTTTTCCGCGTCGGGTATGCAAATTAGGCTTTTTCCCGCGTATAGTTAAAGCTGCTATTTTGCGGCGTATAGATAGACTTGCCATGTTAAGTATGACCGTCGTTCCCGCGTCGAAATTTTAATTTTTTTTTTTTTTTTGCGTAAGTCGTCCGTGAATCGGGATGGACGTAACTCACGTCTAAGTTCAAAAAATGACGTTGTTGCAACGTCATTTCACGCAAAGCACGGCGGGAAATTTGTGGACGACGCACGCGCAGTTCATTCGGCGCGTGGACACGCTTCATTTAAATGAAACCCACCCCCTGATCGCCGATTTGAATTCCGCCGCCAGAAATACACTACGCCGCCGTAACTTACGGCGCGAAAGCGTTGAGGATTTGAAATTCCGCCAGGTAAGATACGGCGGCGTAGCGTATCTCTGATACGCTGCGCGGATCCAATTCTCTCTGTATCTGGCCCATTATTATTATTATTATTATTATTATTATTATTCATTCTGGTTGCAATTTTAATAATAATTATTATTATTATTATTATTATTATTATTATTATTATTATTATTATTATTATTAATAATTATGGTAATAAATAAATACAAATTTAAAATAATATATTTTTTTCATTCAGCAATTGTAACAAGAATAGATAATAATAATAAAAAATATTTTTATTATTCATTCTGACTACAATTCAAATAATAATATCTATTATTATCATTATTCATTCTGCTTACAATTGCAGAATGATAAAAAAAAAATGCAGATAGAAAGAAAATAAGGACATTTCCATATCAATTCATTGGAAGTATCAGACTAAATATGCAAAAACTCATATGAGAACATAAATACAAAACCATACCCTTTCAGTTCACCAATTGGGTAATAAATAAATAAATAAAAATAAAAAATACATTTTTTTTTCATTCAGCAGTTGTAACCAGAATGAATAATAATAATAATAATAATAATAATAATAATAATAATAATAATAATGTATATATTAATATAAATATTGTTTAAAAATCCAACACATTTCAGGGGTCAAAGAGTGCCCCCACCCCCACATCAGGGCTATAAAGAAAATAAGGACATCTCCATATCAATCCTATATCAATTCATTAGAAGTATCAGAATGAATATGCAAACACGTCAGACACATATGAGAGTATATATACTAAACCATACCATTTCAGTTAATCAATTGGATGATAAATAAATACAAATAAAAATAATATATTTTTTTCATTCAGCAATTGAAATTAAACACATCTTCTAAATAAGGGAAAATATTAATAAAAGTTGATTTTTTTTTTCAAACTAATTTTACAAATTTAACAGGAAGTGCCCAATAAACTCAAAAGATAACACACCCTCTAAATAAAGGGAAATGATAATAATAAAAATAATCATAATAATAATAATAATAATAATAACAAAAATAATAATAGAAGTTTATTTTATTTTTTTACAACAATTTTTACAAATTTAACACACCTTCTAAATAAAATAAAACAGTAATAATGATGATGATGATAATAATAATAATAATAATAATAATAATAATAATAATAATAATAATAATAATAATAAAAATAATAATAATAAAATTAGAATTTTTTTTTTTCAAACTAATTTTACAAATTTAACAGGAAGCGCCCAATACACTCAAAAGCTAACACACCGTCTAAATCAGGGGTCTCTATACTTTTTAAGCAAAGGGCCAGTTTACTGTCTTTCAGACTTAAGGGGGGCCGGATTCTGACCAGTGGGGGTAGAAAATTCCCCAGGGCCGAGCATCAGTGAGAATAAACATGGCCCCAGTGCTGATGGGCAGTAGGAGGAGGAATAGTGCTCCTTCATTGCTATTAGTGGAATAAATAGTGCCCCATTGTTGGTGTCATTGGGAGGAATAGTGCCTCATATCGTTGGGAACAATACTGCCCCAAGGGCCAGATGAAGGCTAGCAAAGGGCCACATCTGGCCCTCGGGCAGCAGTTTGGAGACCCCTGGTCTAAATAAAGGAAAGAAATAATAAAAATATTAATAATTATAATAATAATAATATTTTTTTCCCAAAAATTTACAAATGTAACAGGAAGTGCCCAATACACTCAAAATATAACCCACTGTCTAAATAAAGAAAAATAATAATACAAATAATAATAGTAATAATGATAATAATAATAATAATAATAATAATAATAATAATAATAATAATAATAATAATAATAATAATAAAAGTTGATATTTTTTTTAATAACAAATTTTACAAAATTTAACAGGAAGTGCCCAATACACTTAAAAGATAACACACCCTCTAAATAAAGGAAAATAACAATAATGATAATAATAATAATAAAGGCAATTTTTTTTCCCAAAAATCTTACAAATTTAACCGAAAGTGCCCAATACACTCAAAAGATAACAAATCATCCAAATAAAGGAAAATAATAGTAGTAATCGTAATAATTAAATATTTTTTTCCAAGCAATTACTAAAAAAAAATCAATTTATAATTTTTTTTTAAAATATTTTTTTTTTTTTTAAATAATTTTTAGAAAAAAATCCCTCATTGAAATGGTCACTTGCAGTCTTCATTGGAAGCCTGTGTAAGCAGGTGACAACACAGGATCACAGTTAGGAGACCAGGACAGAAGAGTTGTCACCCTCTAACAGGAAGTGCCTGTAAAAGAACCTCCATGGCAGGATCACCAGGGATCGTTTTAATAAAACCTGCAAATTCCAAAAACCTTGAAAACGTCTTTAATTTAAAAAAAAAAATTGCCATTAAGATGTCAAAGCTTCTCTGAGATTTGGGCGATTGTTTTTTTTTTTTTACGTTGATGGAGATTCCTGCGCTGTAAGCGGTTAACCTCGCCGCATCTGGCATCTCAGCTACAAGAATTTCGTGAGTCTCTCCGTTTTTTTTTGGCCGGCTTCAATTTTTTATTTTTTTTTGTTTTTGTTTCAAAATAGGGATTGTTTAGTAAAAATGTAAATTAGATTATGTTCTCCGAACGAAGCTGCAGATAGAAATCAAAGAGACTGGGAGAGAAGCGGTAAGCTGATCCGTGTCTATCCGAGCGAGAGATCCCAGATCTGACCCGGTCTAGACTTCCCTCCTTGTATTCATTAACCTCCCTCGCCGCTCTCCCTCGCCAATCTCCCTCGCCGCTCTCCCTCGCCGCTCACCGGATTACACCCAACTGCCCGGCTTTTCCGCGGTGACTAAAGTAACTTTCCAAGAGGAGATGGCCTCTAAAAATGGAAACTTTTCCATGGCTTGTTTTCAGAACACCTCTCCCTCGTTTGATCCCTCGCAATACAATGTATCAAAATGTGATCTCAGCTCCTGAAGATGGAGTTCTTAGCGGTTCTTTTGCTGGCATCGGACCCGTCATTCCAGAGCCGGTGAAGTGTAACCGGTGCCGGGACAAAGTCTTCTGGCCAATAGAAGTGATGAAGCTGACAGACCGAAATAGCTTTTAGATAATTCTATTTGCAAAGTATCAAGTAATATATAACAATGCGCACAAGTTCCTCCGACCACGTGAGCCGTCCCACCCGACTCCACCAGACGTGACTTGTTGTCCAAGACCAACGTTCTCCACCTCTTTACCACGGAGGAGCCCTCAAAATAGCTCCTAACAATTACAACTCATAGTACATTAGTTTTACGATCAGTGAGAAGAATGTCCCTTACATTGGTGATCAGTGGGAAGAATGTCCCTTACATTGGTGATCAGTGGGAAGAATGTCCCTTACATTGGTGATCAGTGAGAAGAATGTTCCTTACATTGGTGATCAGTGAGAAGAAAGTCCCTTACATTGGTGATCAGTGAGAAGAATGTCCCTTACATTGGTGATCAGTGGGAAGAATGTCCCTTACATTGGTGATCAGTGAGAAGAATGTCCCTTACATTGGTGATCAGTGAGAAGAATGTTCCTTACATTGGTGATCAGTGGGAAGAATGTTCCTTACATTGGTGATCAGTGGGAAGAATGTCCCTTACATTGGTGATCAGTGAGAAGAATGTCCCTTACATTGGTGATCAGTGGGAAGAATGTCCCTTACATTGGTGATCAGTGAGAAGAATGTCCCTTACATTGGTGATCAGTGGGAAGAATGTCCCTTACATTGGTGATCAGTGAGAAGAATGTCCCTTACATTGGTGATCAGTGAGAAGAATGTTCCTTACATTGGTGATCAGTGGGAAGAATGTTCCTTACATTGGTGATCAGTGAGAAGAATGTCCCTTACATTGGTGATCAGTGGGAAGAATGTTCCTTACATTGGTGATCAGTGGGAAGAATGTCCCTTACATTGGTGATCAGTGAGAAGAATGTCCCTTACATTGGTGATCAGTGGGAAGAATGTCCCTTACATTGGTGATCAGTGGGAAGAATGTTCCTTACATTGGTGATCAGTGGGAAGAATGTTCCTTACATTGGTGATCAGTGAGAAGAATGTTCCTTACATTGGTGATCAGTGGAAAGAATGTTCCTTACATTGGTGATCAGTGAGAAGAATGCTCCTTACATTGGTGATCAGTGGGAAGAATGTCCCTTACATTGGTGATCAGTGGGAAGAATGTTCCTTACATTGGTGATCAGTGAGAAGAATGTCCCTTACATTGGTGATCAGTGAGAAGAATGTTCCTTACATTGGTGATCAGTGGGAAGAATGTTCCTTACATTGGTGATCAGTGAGAAGAATGTTCCTTACATTGGTGATCAGTGAGAAGAATGTCCCTTACATTGGTGATCAGTGGGAAGAATGCTCCTTACATTGGTGATCAGTGAGAAGAATGTCCCTTACATTGGTGATCAGTGGGAAGAATGTCCCTTACATTGGTGATCAGTGAGAAGAATGCTCCTTACATTGGTGATCAGTGGGAAGAATGTCCCTTACATTGGTGATCAGTGGGAAGAATGTCCCTTACATTGGTGATCAGTGGGAAGAATGCTCCTTACATTGGTGATCAGTGAGAAGAATGTCCCTTACATTGGTGATCAGTGGGAAGAATGTCCCTTACATTGGTGATCAGTGAGAAGAATGCTCCTTACATTGGTGATCAGTGGGAAGAATGTCCCTTACATTGGTGATCAGTGAGAAGAATGTCCCTTACATTGGTGATCAGTGGGAAGAATGTCCCTTACATTGGTGATCAGTGAGAAGAATGCTCCTTACATTGGTGGTCAGTGAGAAGAATGTCCCTTACATTGGTGATCAGTGAGAAGAATGTCCCTTACATTGGTGATCAGTGAGAAGAATGTCCCTTACATTGGTGATCAGTGAGAAGAATGTCCTTTACATTGGTGATCAGTGGGAAGAATGTTCCTTACATTGGTGATCAGTGAGAAGAATGTCCCTTACATTGGTGATCAGTGAGAAGACTGGAGACTAATAAAATTTTGATGACTTTTAGTCAGGATTCCGACCTGGGAGAAGCCCGGAAACAGCCCTGGTAAAAGTCCAGGATGATCTACTCTGGGCCTTGGATGAGATTGAAGCTTCGGTCTTGGTACTTCTGGATTTGTCGGCAGCTTTTGATACTATAGACCACTCTATACTTTTGGATAGGTTGAAGGTGGTGGCGGGAATGGATGGTATAGCTTTGGCAAGGGTTGCCTTGTTCCTGCGAGACAGGGTTCAGGTATTCCTCTGATGGTTCCCTGTCTTTTTTAATTTCCGAATTTTCGAAATTCCGAATTTTCGAAATTCCGAATTTTCGAAGTTCCGAATTTTTGAAAATTCGAAATTTCGAAAATCAGAATTTCCGACATTTGGAAATTCAGATATTCGGAAATTCAAAAATTCGGAAATTCGGAAATCGGAAATACAAAAATTTGGAAATACGAAAATTCGAAATTTCGGAAATACGAAAATTCGGAATTAACGTGCCCACCAGTGCCACCTATCAATGCCCTTCAGTGTTACCCATCAGTGCCACCTGTCAGGTCACCCGTAGCCAGGTGACAAGTGCACCCCGTTGGGGTCAGGGATGCACCACAGGGTGGTGAATCCTATGGCCGACTACTGCTAGCAGAGACGAAGCGTGAACCTAAGATCACCCAGGGCGCGGAGTCTAAGACCCAGTTTTGTATTCACCAGAGCCTTTGATGGCAAGGATGGTCTTGGCCGCAACTGGGTCCAGGTCGCATCCCCGAGATTCCTCAAGTCACACTCCGCAGGGAGAAAGGGGAAGCAGTCAGCAGGACAAACCGTGGTGATGGGCAAGCCGAGGTCAGGGCAACAGGCAGACAAGGATAACCGTGGGACATGCAAATAGTCAGGGGCACAGGCAGACAAGGAAGTCGGGAACAAGCCAAAACGGTACACGGAAGATGAACGAAGCACTCTGCAAACAGGAACTAGCAACTATACTGCAGACAGGAACTAAGCATAGGAACACTGTTGAACAGCACTGCAGACCTGTAGAGCAACGGTTAATATAGGCTTCCTGGGATGGACTAGGGGGGAGCCATACAGGAAGAGGAAGGGATAAAAAGGGGAACCAGAGCAGGGTCAGCCTCTAATGGACACATGGAGTTCAGGTAAGCAGACAGGCTTGTTGCATATTCATGACAGTACCCTCCCTCTTAAGGCCCCTCCCCCTCCCCAGCCTGGAGCCAGGGCTAAAGGGGAATCCCAGAAGAAACCTCCTCGACAAATGGGGCGCAAAGATCTCAGATGCAGAAATCCAAGACGCCTCCTCAGGACCAAATCCTCTCAAAAGCACAAGGTACTGAAGAATGCCTCCGCAGAGACGAGAATCCAGAACTTGAGTATCCTCATTGACCAGAACCGAAGTAGGGACAGGAGGAGAGGATTTATTGAGGACCAAAGGCCTTTTAGGAATAAGTAAGGGCATGAGTGGGTCAACAGGAATCCGAGGAGGATCAAGCAGACCCTTAAAGATGAACTGGGGATTAAGCACAGGACCATCAGACTGGGCAGAGGTCAGAGGAACCCTGAAGTCAGATTGGTTAGAAGGCACAGGAGTCAAGCTGGTTAGAAGGCACAGGAGTCAAGCTGGATAGCAGGGAAACCAGCAGAATGCAGAGAGCCCTGAAAACAAGGTAGAAAACCCCATTTGGCCGAATGAGGCAATCTATCCAAAGGATGAGTTGAGCCCCTTAGACAGGTTGCAGGAGGGCCTGAACAAGAAAAGGTAGGAGGCTCACTGGGCATGGGCTGACCTGGCATAGCTGATGCAGAGGCCGATTGAATAGCATAGTCAGGTGTAGTGATTACCCGAATAGCATCACAAGGCGTAGTGACTGCAGAACTCGCAGACAAGTTAGCCTGGCTGTGCGTTTTAGGTACAGTCAACAGTAAACTGGAGTGAATGATCGGCTCAGGTTCACAGACGGGCTCCTCATCCAGAGTGCTACATTGGCTAGAAAGTGCATCAGCCTGACTATTGCAGGACACATTCCGGACACCACTACATGTGGTAGGACTAGCAAAAGATTCTGGAATGGTGGCAACAGGAAGTCTCTCTTTTGGGGCAACCTTGGGTAGGCAGACGTGGAACAGGAGGGACCCCAAGCCAGGATCTGTCCGGGCAGTCCAGTCAATGTGAGGAGAATGGAGTCTTAACCAAGGAAGACCCAAAACAATAGGAGCTGAGGTCTTAGGTAGAACAAGGAAGGATATCCACTCCTGGTGAAGTGTGCCTACTGACATCTTAACAGGGACTGTCTGGAAGCGAATAGGACCCCCCGGGAGAACAGTGCCATCAATCGCCGAGACCACCAATGGTGTGGTGAGGGGCAAAAGGGTAAGTCTCATGGACGATGCGATTTCCCATTCTATGAAATTGCCAGCGGCTCCGGAATCCAGATATGCCGAGACCGAATGAGAAGAAGCACCAAAATAAGGGGCACAGGAAGAAAAAGACGAGAAGGTGAAGGAGATATTTCTGGATCCAATACTCCACCTTCCAGATGTATTGAACCCGAGCGTTTCTCGGGACGAAGAGGGCAAGTGTCACGAAAATGACTTTTGCCCCCACAGTATAGACACAGGCCTAGAGTTCTGCGCCTGGCACGTTCCTCAGGGGATAGTCTGGTCCGACCCAGCTGCATGGGTTCCTCAGTTGGCAAGGGATGCTCCACGGGTCGAAGAGAGGGGAGCTCAGGCTGACTAAGGGCCAAGGGATGTTGGTGTCGCTTTTCTAGGGTCCTTTCCTGAAAGCGAATATCGATCTGATTACACAAGGAGATCACTCCATTCAGATCAGTGGGGATGGTTCTTCCTGCTAGTTCATCCTTCACTCTATCAGATAGGCCATGCAAAAAGGTTGCGACTAAGGCCTCATTGTTCCAACTCAGTTCAGCTGAGTGGATACGGAACTGAAGAGAATATTGTCCCACTGAACGGGATTCTTGGCGGAGACGTAAAAGGGCGCTGGCTGCTGAAGAGACACGAGCCGGTTCTTCAAAGATATTCCGAAAAAGTTTCAAGAAAACAGGCAGGCTAGAAACCACTGGATCATTCAATTCCCACAGAGGGGCAGCCCAGGCTAAGGCTTCCCCGGAGAGGAGAGAAATGATATAGGCTATCTTGGCCCGATCAGACAAGAAGTACTGGGGCAGGAGCTCAAAATGAATAGTGCATTGGCTAAGGAATCCCCTGCAGGCTTTGGAGTCTCCAGAAAAACGGATTGGAGGTGATAACTTCAGTGAATGCGACTCTGCGACTGGTGCAACAGGTGCAGCTGCTGGTTGTACTTGGGGTTGCGGATTCGGGGTTCCCAGCGAGGTCTGAAGCTGATCAAAGCGGGAAGCCAGATCCTGAAGGAAACGCATCACCTGATCCTGATTAGCTTCATGCGTCTCGAGTCTGCGAACAATGCACTGTAATGGATCATCTGCGGGGAGCGGCATGTCGGCCGGATTCATGGCTGTTCAAACTGTCAGGTCACCCGTAGCCAGGTGACAAGTGCACCCCGTTGGGGTCAGGGATGCACCACAGGGTGGTGAATCCTATGGCCGACTACTGCTAGCAGAGACGAAGCGTGAACCTAAGATCACCCAGGGCGCGGAGTCTAAGACCCAGTTTTGTATTCACCAGAGCCTTTGATGGTAAGGATGGTCTTGGCCGCAACTGGGTCCAGGTCGCATCCCCGAGATTCCTCAAGTCACACTCCGCAGGGAGAAAGGGGAAGCAGTCAGCAGGACAAACCGTGGTGATGGGCAAGCCGAGGTCAGGGCAACAGGCAGACAAGGATAACCGTGGGACATGCAAATAGTCAGGGGCACAGGCAGACAAGGAAGTCGGGAACAAGCCAAAACGGTACACGGAAGATGAACGAAGCACTCTGCAAACAGGGACTAGCAACTATACTGCAGACAGGAACTAAGCATAGGAACACTGTTGAACAGCACTGCAGACCTGTAGAGCAACGGTTAATATAGGCTTCCTGGGATGGACTAGGGTGGAGCCATACAGGAAGAGGAAGTGATAAAAAGGGGAACCAGAGCAGGGTCAGCCTCTAATGGACACATGGAGATCAGGTAGGCAGACAGACTTGTTGCATATTCATGACACCACCTTTCAGTGCCCACCAGTGCCACCTATCAGTGCCCACCAGTGCCGCCTTATCGGGGCCCATCAGTGCAGCCCATCAGTGCAACCCATCAGTGCCCATCAGTGCAGTTCATCGGTGCCCATCAGTGCAGCCTCATCAGTGTACATCAATGAGGGAGAAAAATTACCTGTTTGCAAAATGTTATAACAAAATATAAAAAAAATATATTTTTTTTAAAATTTGGTATTAAAAAAAATTAACAGGGTTAGGGGTTAGGGCTTAGGGTTGGGGTTAGGGTTGGGGTTAGGATTAGGGGTTAGGGCTGGGGTTGGGTTAGCGTTAGGGTTATGGGTTAGGGTTGGGGTTGGGGTTGGGGTGAGGGTTAGGGTTGGGTTAGGGGTTAGGATTAGGGGTTAGGGTTGGGGTTAGGGCTGGGGTTGGGTTAGCGTTAGGGTTATGGGTTAGGGTTGGGGTTGGGGTGAGGGTTAGGGTTGGGTTAGGGGTTAGGATTAGGGGTTAGGGTTGGGGTTAGGGCTGGGGTTGGGTTAGCGTTAGGGGTTAGAGGGTTAGGGTTGGGGTTGGGGTGAGGGTTAGGGTTGGGTTAGGGGTTAGGATTAGGGTTGGGGTTAGGGCTGGGGTTGGGTTAGCGTTAGGGTTAGGGGTTAGAGGGTTAGGGTTGGGGTGGGGGTGGGGGTTAGAGTACTTCATTTGGGTACAACATTGTATGACCGCGCAATTGTCATTCCAAGTGCGTCAGCGCTGAAAGCTGAAATTTGGTCTGGGCAGGGGGGGGGTTTAAGTGCCCGGTAAGCAAGTGGTTAAGCATTTTAATTAATAAATAAATAAATAGGTTTCGGTTCCAGCAGTCCTCAAGGTTTCCCAGCATTCCTCAGGACAGGTATCCACCTCCAATAAGCCCGGTCTGTGATGAAATATAGTTTTTTAGTTGATGGAAACGACCCCCAAAAAGAGAGAGAGGGGCTTGTCATGTAAACGACAGGAACGAGTCACGTCTGAAATACGGTCCTTTAATTGGTCTTCAAGATTTATTTTTTGGAGAACCTCGGAAGGTTGGACGTTCCTGACCAAAAAAAAAAGTTATTCCTCAGCTCAGAGTGTACCGGAATCCCGGAATATACGAACCAGACGTTACGCAGAAGAGACTTTGTAATATCTGAGGGGAAGACGAAGTCGTCCTCAGGGCTTAGCGGACGTCGGGAACGAGCCCCTCGGACATGTGGCTTCCATTAGTTTGGTGAGACATCACAGAGACCTAATAATTGCTAATTCGTTTTTTATGAGTTTGGATCCCAATACAGGTGACAGCGACGGGAACCAAACTTATCCTCGTGCGACTTTATCTCATTATTTTTTTTAAGGGGATACGTATTGTCGCTGACCTCTGGCCCCGGATGCAGATGGTTTTCCACTATTTATGGTGAACGTCACCCGAGGTGGACTCACAATCCTTGGCGAGATTCATTTGTATCTTCCACTTTCTATGTAAAAATATTATCGAGATCCGGTGTATCAGACTTAGATGACACAAGGGGGGCCGAACTGAGAGAGCTAAATTATCAAGGGGGCCACGTTGTGTCTACTGAGGGCCACAGCTCCTCAAAGTGGTTGTAAAGGTTTTGCAAAGAATGCATGAAGGTAAAAAATAAAAAATAAATCCTTGTATAGCAACCCCCCATTACTTACCTAAGCCCCCTCCCGATCCAGCGATGTCCTCGGGAACCTCGTCTTTCCTGGGACTCTCGCTCCTGATTGGCTGAGACAGCAGCAATCACAGCCAGTGAGCCAATCAGGAGAGGGAAGGGGCAGGGCCGAGCCACGGCTCTGTGTGTGAATGGACACGCAGAGCCATGGCTCGTGAGCGTGCCTTCTTGGGTGCACGACCCCAGAGCAAGCTGCTTGCTCTGGGGTCACTCAGCAGGAAGAAGGGCCCAAGAAGAGGAGGATCTGGGCTCCTCTGTGCAAATCCAATGGTTGTAAATCTCAGACATGAAATATGAACAAAGCGCTTTCCCCCGACTTGTTCGTTCCCCGACTTGTTCATTCCCAGACTTAGTTGGGGTAGGCAGTACACTTTGGTGGGGGTGGGTCAGCCACGCCTCGTGAACCCTTCTTTCTGACCTTTGATCTCTGGGGAAGGTCCCTATTCCAATTCCTGAGTCCTAGCCTTATTCTTCAAAGGGAAACCCTAACCCCAACCCCAAGCCTAACCCTAACCTCAACCCTAACCCCAAGCCTAACCCTATCCCCAACCCTAACCCTAAACCCAACCCCAACCCTAGCCCTAAACCCAACCCCAACCCTAGACCCAACCCTAACCCTAACCCCAACCCCAACCCTAATCCTAACCGTAAACCCCCAACCCTAACCCTAACCCCAACCCGAATCCTAAACCTAAACCCCCAACCCTAACCCTAACCCCAACCCCAACCCTAACCCTAATCCTAACCGTAAACCCCCAACCCTAACCCTAACCCCAACCCGAATCCTAACCCTAAACCTAAACCCCCAACCCTAACCCTAACCCCTAACCTCGAGCACCTAGTGTAATTTCTGTCTGCTCCCTCCTTCCTCTGCTATCCACATGAGTCAAAGCCAATTTTGACAATTTTTCCAGACACCAAGAGAAAAATTGTGACATGGGATCACATTTTGTTGCTCTGCAGCCTGAAATGAAGACAGGCACAGTTTTTGTTTTATCCAGCTGTATTTACTCAGAGCAACTTATAACATCCAAGTTAAAGATGTAACACCAACATGTCAAGAAAAAAAAAACGGAATCACTGAGTTGGAAAAAGGATACCCCCCCTCCCCTTGTGTCAGTATTTTGTTGAAACCCCTTTTGCATAGTTCCCCACCCTATGCGTTTCGTCATAGCTGACATCGCCTGAGTGCAGTGAAATTTTTTTTTTATATATTAATGGCTTCTGTACATCACCAGAGACCGGGAGCTGCCTATGACAGATTGGTCACTGCGCTGGGAATGCGGGCGTTAAAGCCCACCCTTTTTGCCGCCACACATACGCGTTCTGTGGGCAGAAAGCGGTTACTATACAATGCAGTTTCGATTTCATCACGGATGGAGCAAGCTATAAATTTTCTGCGGCGGTTTGCGAACAGGCAGGTGCAACACCTGCCCCGTACATAAATGATTTCATAAACCATAACTCAGCCGCGGAAGGTCCTGCAGGTGGTAAATCACCCGCCCGCCGCTACAAACCAGATTTGTTTATGGCTGAACGTCGGCAGTAAACAAACCCGTGTAAACATCCATTAAAGGTCTGCCGGTGACATTCCCAGTCAGGGTTCATTTACTTTAATTTATCGGCTGAAAACACCACGACCGGCAGAAAACAGATCCCAGCATTTCTTCCAAACAATTCCAACGCACAAACATCCTTTGTTTGCGAGTTTTTAGCACCGCAAGTTCTTTATAGCGAATGATGCGACCTCAAAACCGGGGAAAAGGGTCGGCTTTAACCCTGTGAAGTCTGTATGGAGGAAATCCCTGTAAAGTAAGTTGTACTATGTGTATCATAAGAAAATATATATTTTTTTTCCTTAACCACTTCAGACCCGGACCATTATGCAGGTAAATGACCAGGCCCCTCTCTGCGATTCGGCACTGCGTCGCTTTAACTGACAATTGCGCGGTCCTGCGGCGCGGCTCCCAAACAAAATCGGCGTCCTTTTTTTCCCCCCACAAACAGAGCTTTCTTTTGGTGGTATTTGATCACCTCGGCGGTTTAAATTTTTTGCGCTATAAACAAAAATAGAGCGACAATTTTGAAAAAAATGCAGTGGCCCAGATTCAGGTAGCTTTGCCCCTTTTTTACGGAGGCGCAGCGCACCGTTTTGCCGCTGCGCCTCCGTAAATTTCCTGCGCTACGCACGATTCACAGAGCAGTAGCTCCGTAAATTGCGTGTGCGCACCGGAAAACTGCCCGGCGTAAGCGCGCGCAATTTAAATGATCCCATAGGGGGCGTGGATCATTTAAATTAGGCGCGTTCCCGCGCCGAGCGTAGTGCGCATGCTCCGTCGGGAAACTTTCCCGACGTGCATTGCGGTAAATGACGTCGCAAGGACGTCATTTGCTTCAAAGTGAACGTGAATGGCGTCCAGCGCCATTCACGATTCACTTACGCAAACAACGTAAAATGTAAACTTCGCAACGCGGGAACGACGGGTATACTTAGCATTGGCTGCCCCTGCTTTTAGCATGTGCAGCCTTACGCGAAACCCGACGTACGCAAACGACGTAAACTGCGTACGCAGGGCTCGCGTAGGGTTGTGAATCGGCGTTAGTATGCAATTTGCATACTATACGCTGAGCACAACGGGAACGCCCCCTAGCGGCCAACGTAAGAATGCAGCCTACGATATGACGGCATAAGGAGGCTTATGCCAGTCATTTCTTAGGCTGCCGTCGGCGTAACGAGGTTCCTGAATCAGGAGCATTCGTAACGCCAGTGCAAGTAAGCAATTGCGCTGCGTAACTATGGTTACGCAGACGCAATTGCTTCTTGAATCTAGGCCAATATTTTTTACTGTTTGCTATAATAAATATCCCCAAAAAGATATAAAATAACATATTTTTTCCCTCAGTTTAGGGCGATACGTATTCTTCTACATATTTTTGGTAAAAAAAAATCGCAATAAGCGTTTATCAATTGGTTTGCGCAAAAGTTATAGGCCCAGATTCACAGAGAGCACGACGCACATTACGCCGTCGTAGAGTAACCCATATATGCTACGCCGACGCAGCGCAGAGAGGCAAGCATGGAATTCAGAAAGCCAGTGCTCCCAACGCTGCGCCAGCGTGGCGTGGGTATCAAAGGCGCAGTCCGGCATAGGTGGAAGTGGGCGTGACCCATGCAAATGATGGGCCGAGCGCCAGACAAGTACTTATAACGAACTGCGCATGCGCCGTAACGTGGACGCATCCCCCTGCGCCTGCTCACAACCACGTCGGAACAACTGTCTAAGATACGCCGGATCACTGCGTACGCGTACGTGAACGTAACCTACGCCCAGCCAGACACACGTCCAACGTAAAATACGCCGGCTTGTGTTCCCTGGTGCAGACCTGAGCATGTCTGCTGCTGGGTTGCACCTCCTTTATGGGGAATAACTTTACGCCGGACGTACAACTTACAAGCACCTCGCGTAGCATGCGCCGGGTGCGCGCAGGTTCGTGAATCGCCGTATTTCCCTCATTTGCATGTTTGAATAGCTAATCAATGGGAGTGGCACCATGCGCCCAGCCTAAATGTGTGTCCACTCTACACCGGCGTAAGCAAGTTACGTCGGTAGGGTGAAGCCTATTTTTAGGCGCATCTCTGTTTGTGGGTCTTGCGCACAGATACGACGGCGCACATTTGCACTTACGTCGGCGTAACTTGTTATACGTCGGCTTAAGTGCTTTGTGAATCCGGGCCATAGCGTTTACAAAATAGGGGATTTATTATGATTTACTAAGAATGGCGGCGATCAGCGATTTTTTTTCGTGACTGCGACATTATGGCGGACACATCGGAGACTTTTGACACATTTTTGGGACCGTTATCATTTTCACAGCGAAAAGTGCTATAAAAATGCACTGATTATTGTGAAAATGACAATGGCAGTGAAGAGGTAACCACTAGGGGGCGCTAAGGGGTTAAGTGTGCCCTAGGGGAGTGATTCTTACTGTAGGGGGGCGTGGCTGGACGTGTGACGTCACTGATCGTCGTTCCCTAGTGATACTGCCACAGAGAAGAACGGGGAAGGTTTGTTTACACTCACCTCTCCCCGATCTTCAGCTCCTGTGACCCGATCGCGGGACACCGGCGGTGATCGGGTCCCGTGGGCGTGGTCACGGAGCTTCGGACCGGGTCATGAGCGCGCCACCAGTGGGGCACGCGCGACTAACGGCTGGGCTCTTAGAGGCGACGTACAGGTACGTGATTGTGCCCAGCCGTGTCATTCTGCCGACGTATATGGGCGTTAGGCGGTCCTTATGTGGTTAAATAAAATCTTTTTTTCTTTTTTTTTCCTCCTAGCTGCATCTCAGTGCTGCTGATCTCCTGCAGCCTTTTCACAACCACTTCATACACCACATCACTGCTCAGGACCACAGGGATGGTGACAACGGTGGGCCGTATCTGTGCCATGTGTGTGTGTCGGCATGGCTGCTTGTAATCTACACCAGGGTGGCATGTGACAGGGTGACAAAAATAAATACCAATTTGGAAACAAGGACAGAGTGTTGTCATGAATAGGAGGAGAAGGAGGAGGAAAAGAAGAAGGAGGAGAAGGGGAGGAAGAATGAGGAGGAGAAGGAGAATGAGACAGAGAAGGAGAAGAGGAGGGAGGATGAGAAGGAGGAAAGTGAGAAGCAGACAGAGAAGGAGAAGAAGGAGCAGAAGATGAAGAAGAAGGAGGAAAGTGAGAAGGAGACAGAGAAGGAGAAGAAGGAGCAGAAGATGAAGAAGAAGGAGGAAAGTGAGAAGGAGACAGAGAAGGAGAAGAAGGAGCAGAAGTAGAAGAAGGAGGAGGAGGAAAGGGAGAAGGAGACAGAGAAGGAGGAGAGGGAGGAGGAGACAGAGAAGAAGAAGGAGGATACAGAGAAGGAGAAGAAGGAGAAAGAGGAGAAAAAGGAGGAGGAGGAAAGGGAGAAGGAGAAATAGAAGGAGGAGAAGAAGAATAATGAGGAGAAGGAGAAGAAGAAGGAGGAGAAGGAAAAGGAGGAGAGGGAGAAGAAGACAGAAAAGGAGGAGGAGAAGGATGAGAAAAAGAATGAGGAGAGGGAGAAGGAGAAGAAGGAGGAGGAGAGGGAGAATGAGACAGAGAAGGAGAAGAAGAAGGAGGATGAGCAGAAGAAGCGAGAGGATAAGAAGAAGGTGAAGAAGGAGGAGGAGGAGATGGAGGAGGAGGAGAAGGAGGAAAGGAAGAAGGAGGAGGAGAAAGAGTAGAAGGAGGAGAAAAGGAGGAGGAGAAGGAGGAAAGGGAGAAAAAGGAGGAGAGGGAGAAGGAGACAGAGGAGGAGGAGAAGGAGGAGGAGGAGAAGGAGAAGAAGGAGGAGGAGAGGGAGGAGACAGAGAAGGAGAGGGAGGAGACAGAGAAGGAGAAGAAGAAGGAGGAGGTCAAGGAGAAGGAGGAGGAGAACGAGTAGAAGGAGGAAAGGTAGAAGGAGACAGAATGTAGAAGGAGGAGAAGAAGAAGAATGAGTAGAAGAAGGAGGAGGAGCAGAAGGAGAAAAAGAAGAAGGAGAGGTAGAAGGAGACAGAGAAGAAGAAGGAAAATAAGAAGAAGAGTAGGAGACAGAGAAAGAGCAAAAGAAGAAGGAGGAGATGGAGAAGGAGACAGAGAAGAAGAGGGAGAAGGATACAGAGAAGGAGGAGGAGAAGAAGAAGTAGGAGAAGGAGAAGAAGAGTAGGAGACAGAGAAGGAGAAAAATAAGAAGGAGGAGAGGGAGAAGGAGACAGAGAAGAAGGAGGAGGAGGAGGAGGAGAATACAGAAGAGGAGAGGGAGAAGGAGACAGAGAAGAAGGAGGAGGAGGAGGAGGAGAATACAGAAGAGGAGAGGGAGAAGGAGACAGAGAAGGAGGAGGAGAATACAGAAGAGGAGAGGGAGAAGGAGACAGAGAAGAAGGAGGAGGAGAATACAGAAGAGGAGAGGGAGAAGGAGACAGAGAAGGAGGAGGAGAATACAGAAGAGGAGAGGGAGAGTTCTGTTTTTTTCTATATCCTTTACAATGATTCACGTGTGATGACTTATTTATATTCTGTAAATGTCAATTAGTGCGGCACTTTTGGTTTTGTGTTCCGTAGAGTTGATTATCTGTCAGCAGATGACAAGGTTATTTATGTAACAATTTATATTTTCTTTTACTTGATTTTTCGCTCTATAACACTATTAAAGAATAAAAGACGACCTCCATATAACCCACCATTGTAGGTGGAAGTTTTATATATAAGACGTTCAGTGCACAGGAAATGACTCCGCCCCCCCGCACATCGCTGTGGAGCTCTTCATATAGAGAACGTTCCTAATAATGTCATTTTGTATCAGAATGATCTCCATGTTGGATCGTCTGTCACATTATAATAGAAGGAAAGGGGTCATTATCTGATTAAAGGATATGAATGTTGTCTTTTGCGTACGGCGGGGAGCAATGTTCAGTAATTCATGGCGAGCTGCTGACTCTGAGTTGAATGTAAAGGCGGACGGCATGACGTATGACATTTCGCTCTGGGCACCAACTAAATAAAACATCCTTCTTTTCACTTTTTTTCATCCTTTGATCCATCTCAGTGCTGCTGATCTCCTGCAGCCATTTTGCAGCTGCTTCCCTTCTACATGCTCACCACCAATCAGGTGCTTGGGTCTGTTACCCATCACCTTATTGGCTGAAATGACAGGAGCTGTGATTGGACGCCTGATGGGAGGAGAGGATGGGAAGTGACACACGGAGGACACAGCTCACCGCCGTCACCTGCTGCCCCAGGGTGAGTGCCGGGCAGATGGCGAGCGGGCGGGGGGGGAGGAGGTGTTCACAGTGGAAGCATTGGATGGGCAGAGTGGCAGCAATTTATGTGGGGGTTTCTCAGTATTTTTCAGATTGTTTGTGCCCCCCCCAAAAACTAGCAAGGGAGACCTAATAAAGGGGGTCCAACCCGCTACTAGCAAGGGGGAACCTAATAAAGGGGGTCCAACCCGCTACTAGCAAGGGGGAACCTAATAAAGGGGGTCCAACCCGGGACTAGCAAGGGGGACCTAATAATGGGGGTCCAACCCGCTACTAGCAAGGGGGAACCTAATAAAGGGGGTCCAACCCGGGACTAGCAAGGGGGACCTAATAAAAGGGGTCCAACCCGCTACTAGCAAGGTGGACCTTATAAAGGGGGTCCAACCCGCTACTAGCAAGGAGGACCTAATAAACGGGGTCCAACCCAGGACTAGCAAGGAGGACCTAATAAAGGGGGTCCAAGTCTATGTGAAGTCTATATTGAGGAATCAGACCTTTAATACTCTTCAATCCTGTATTTCTGAAGGAGTAAAGCCCGCAGCGAGGTCAGCGGGCAGAAAAATGCATTTCCCCCCAAAACCACCCCCTCCCCCCCCAACTCCACCTCCCCCGCCGGCTCTCTGTTACCTGAGCCGGTTTCCTGATTTGGGAACATAATTTAATTCTCCTGAACTGCAAATTACACTTAGCCGGGAAAATCTCTTGAAATCAAGCTTTTAGCAGTGACCCCTCCGAAATGTTCTTTATCAAATCATAGAGTAATGCTTCACTGATCAATGCATGCAGAGCATCGCACAGCCGTCTGAGTAGAGCAGATCTGCAGACGATCATTCCTTCATCTCCCATCTACCAGCCTAATTATGTCTGATTGTTGTGTGAGGTCCCCTGACCTCCTGAACGCTGCGGGGCCCCCGGGGGTTTGGTAGAACTTTATATCATAGGTATTCAATATATTGATCTCTCCGTACACAGAATGTCCCCAACACTTAAATCTAATACAAAGGATGTCCCCAACCATCATATCCCATATACAGGATGTCCCCAACCATCATATCCCATATACAGGATGTCCCCAACCTTCATATCCCATATACAGGATGTCCCCAACCATCATATCCCATATACAGGATGTCCCCAACCATCATATCCCATATACAGGATGTCCCCAACCATCATATCCCATATACAGGATGTGCCCAACCATCATATCCCATATACAGGATGTCCCCAACCTTCATATCCCATATACAGGATGTCCCCAACCATCATATCCCATATACAGGATGTCCCCAACCATCATATCCCATATACAGGATGTCCCCAACCATCATATCTCATATACAGGATGTCCCCAACCCTCATATCCCATATACAGGATGTCCCCAACCATCATATCCCATATACAGGATGTCCCCAACCTTCATATCCCATATACAGGATGTCCCCAACCCTCATATCCCATATACAGGATGTCCCCAACCATCATATCCCATATACAGGATGTCCCCAACCTTCATGGCTCATATACAGGATGTCCCCAACCTTCATATCCCATATACAGGATGTCCCCAACCTTCATATCCCATATACAGGATGTCCCCAACACTCATATCCCATATACAGGATGTCCCCAACCTTCATATCCCATATACAGGATGTCCCCAACACTCATATCCCATATACAGGATGTCCCCAACACTCATATCCCATATACAGGATGTCCCCAACCATCATATCCTATATACAGGATGTCCCCAACCCTCATATCCCATATACAGGATGTCCCCAACACTCATATCCCATATACAGGATGTCCCCAACACTCATATCTCATATACAGGATGTCCCCGACCTTCATATCGCATATACAGGATGTCCCCAACCTTCATATCCCATATACAGGATGTCCCCAACACTCATATCCCATATACATGATGTCCCCAACCATCATATCCCATATACAGGATGTCCCCAACCTTCATATCCCATATACAGGATGTCCCCAACACTCATATCCCATATACATGATGTCCCCAACCTTCATATCCCATATACAGGATGTCCCCAACCTTCATATCCCATATACAGGATGTCCCCAACACTCATATCCCACATAGAGGATCTCCCCAACCCTCATATCCCATACACAGGATGTCCCCAACACTTATATCTCATATACAGGATGTCCCCAACACTCATATCTCATATAAAGGATGTCCCCAACCATCATATCCCATATACAGCATGTCCCCAACCCTCATATCCCATATACAGGATGTCCCCAACCATCATATCCCATATACAGGATGTCCCCAACACTCATATCCCATATACAGGATGTCCCCAACCATCATATCCCATATACAGGATGTCCCCAACACTCAAATCCCATATACAGGATGCCCCCAAAACACATATTCCATATACAGGATGTCCCCAACCATCATATCTCATATACAGGATGTCCCCAACCCTCATATCCCATATACAGGATGTCCCCAACCATCATATCCCATATACAGGATGTCCCCAACACTCATATCTCATATACAGGATGTCCCCAACACTCATATCCCATATACAGGATGTCCCCAACACTCATATCCCATATACAGGATGTCCCCAACATTCATATCCCATATACAGGATGTCCCCAACACTCATATCCCATATACAGCATGTCCCCAACACTCATATCCCATATACAGGATGTCCCCAACACTCATATCTCATATACAGCATGTCCCCAAAACTTATATCCCATATACAGGATGCCCCCAACACTCATATCCCATATACAGCATGTCCCCAACCTTCATGGTTCATAAACAGGATGTCCCCAACCTTCATTGTTTGAATTACAGGATGTCCTCAACACTCATGGCTCTTATATAGGATGTCCCGAACCCTCATGGCTCATATAGAAGATGTCCCCAACCTTTATGGCTCATATACAGGATGTCCCCAACCTTCATGGTTCATACAGAGGATGCCCCCAACCTTCATGGTTTATACACAGGATGTCCCCAACCTTCATGGCTCATACACAGGATGACCCCAACCTTCATGGCTCATACACAGGATGTCCCCAACCTTTATGGCTCATACACAGGATGTCCCCAACCTTCATGGTTCATACAGAGGATGTCCCCAACCCTCATGGCTCATACACAGGATGTCCCCAACCTTAATGGCTCTTATACAGGATGTCCTCAACCTTCATGGCTCATATACAAGATGTCCCCAACCTTTATGGCTCTTATACAGGATGTCCCCAACCTTCATGGCTCATACAGAATCTGTCCCCAACCTTCATGGTTTATACACAGGATGTCCCCAACCTTCATGGCTCAAACATGCCAGCTCGGCATTGCTGAGGCTTCCCCCTGGCCCGTCCATCGTTACTGGTCTTGGTTTTTTTTTTTCACCCTATTTGTTGCTCTATGCATATTATGAACCTTGATATTTTCCACATCGTAGTAAACTAATATGTAACGTTTCTGAACTAGTTATACGGGAGAACCCATACAGAAGATCCTATCAGAGGCGTTCTGCTCTATTCACTCATATACTGCCAAGTGTGATTTAACTGAAAGCAGTTAGTCAGAATTTTCAATGAAGAATCTTTGCCATTATAAATATGAAGTTTATCTCCAAGCGAAACATTCTGGAGTCTGTCGTCAGTTGGCTTCTCCTTTCTGCAGGGTGATCAGTGGAGAACATACGGGCCCCATGAGAATTACCAGCGGCCCGTCCACAGGGGCTGATGTTGTTCTTGGCTTACCAAGCACTGACCGCAGTACTACGCACATTAAAGCAAAGGGGGGTCATTTTAAGGACAGGCCTGCCGATAATTTTATGAAACCTTAGTATTTTCCAGGCTTCACCTGTATACATTGGCTACATTATACCGCAGATTTCAAAGGAACGAAGGAACAATGTCATGGTGAAGTAATTATATTGTATGATAAAGAAATTTGACCATCAGAACTATATGAGCATGTCGGACAAAATCATGGCCTTTAGTTGCCAACCCCCTATAATATCCTCCACCCTTCTGGGAAGGCATTCCACAAGATTTTGGAGGGTGCGAAGTCAATTACTAATATTGGATGAGAAGACCTGGCTCCCAATTGACGTTTCAATTCATCTCAATGGTGTTCAGTAGGGTTGAGGTCAGGGCGACCGCCTAATTTCCCTTAATTAGAGAGCTGCCTCTGCTTGTATGGGATTGTTGGACGTCCCATTCTGAAACCATTACCATTACTATAAATTTGCCCCTTCCTCCCTCCAAGACGGTTAATATGAAGCTGGCTTATTTGCAGAAATACCATCCTCAAGATTGTGTAGGGTGTCTGTGTGAATTTGTTCCATTTGTGAGGTCAGGTACTGATGTTGAATGAGAAGACCTGGCTCACCATCGGTGTTCCAATTCATCTCAAAGGTTTCATTAGGGTTACTTCTGTGGAGGACTGTGATGCATTTGCCTATATGTCTCAGTCTAATTCTCCCTGCTTGCCCTGGGTGATTCTGTCCTCGGCTAGCAGGTTATTGACGTGCTAATGTCCCCTCACTATTTCTAAAGGTTAATTGATCTATTGTGTTGTGTGAAGGAGATCTGTGTTTATGTGGCTTGTGTTAATTATTCTGATTGCTTCATTGTGGTAATTATCTCTCTATATGCGGGGTCAAGTTGTCTAGTTAATGTATTTAGTACAACTAGTGCTCAGCTCCACTGATGTCATTATCTAAAGAAAATGTGTTTTCAGACTCGGCTCCGTCGTGTCTGCCTACTCATCTGTATGGAAGCCCCAGTGTGTGGGGGGCGGAGATTTGTCATTGTAACAGTTTTGGAAATGACATATAAGCTGTGTGATATAACATTAAACTCAGTCTTGGTTCCAGCATCCAGTCTTGACTCATGTGTGGGGGATCCTGTGATGTTCTTGTATGGAGAGGAGGGAATGCTTGACGGGGATATCATACCGATACCGTCACAATTGGTTGGTAGCAGTGGGATTTTCCCTTCTACTCTCCTTTACACCCGGGATTCCAAGCAGACACTGGAAGAACTACTGGAAGTTCGTGGAAGGATTGCTAGCAACAAAACCGAACGGGTCATCATAGCAGAATCTATGGAGATAGACCAGGAGGACGGGATTGCAGCAACGCCAGCAGTACAAGAGATGGAGACACCAGTGATTCAGGAGGAGGAATCGCCAGCCAACAAGCTAATGAGAGAGAAGCTAGCGTGGTTCGGCCCGAACCCAACGCCGGATGTGGTGCTGAAAGTGATGGACCTGTTAGCGAAGGAGGCTAAACAAATAAGAGACAAACAAATAAGAGACGCAGAACTACAGGAGGCTAAACAAATAAGAGACGCAGAACTACAGTTAAAACTGGCAGCAGTCCAACAAGCAGCCGCACCTTCTCCGAACAGTGAGTACAGCACAGCAGACACAAGGAAGATTCCGTTTAGCGCTTTTAAAGCTTTTGATGAAAAGGACTGTGAAATTGATAACTACCTGGCGGATTTTGAGCGACAATGTAACCTGCACCGAATAGCTAGAGGAGAGTGGGTTGCAATATTGTCAGGCAAACTGTCAGGCAAAGCTTCTGATGCTTTCCGGACCGTGCCAGATCAGGATATCCATAGCTACGCCCGGGTTAAAGAAGCGCTCCTGGCTCGTTATGCAGTAACCCCAGAGTCCCACCGACAGAAGTTCAGGGACTCACGCAAAACCACGAAAGACTCTTACGCGGAATGGGCATGCCAGTTGTCCCTGTCGGCCTCTAACTGGGTTAACAGCAGCCAGGCCACCACCGCAGAGGACATTTTGCAACTAATGCTCCTGGAGCAATTTTACAATCACATCCAGACGGACGTCAAGGATTGGGTGAGAGATCGCAGGCCCATGACTCTACCAGAGGCCGCGAAGTTGGCGGATGAATATGCGGATACTCGCAAGACAAACCAGGTCACACCACGGGTACAACCTCCACAACCAACGGCGCCCTCACACCCACCAGCCGCTAGATACCAACCGCCTAACAGACCGATGACATCTAGCCCTCGCTATCCACGCCAGGAGTACAACGAACAACGCTGCTTCCGGTGCAAACAGCTGGGTCACTTCAAGCAGAATTGCCCCCTGAATGACAACACCAGGTCAAATTGGTCTCAACCTGGGTACCGCCCACCAGCAGCAGCCCATTGTGTAGACTCGGCTTGGGATCCCCAGGAGCTGGGTCAGGAAGAACCATTGGGCACCCCTTAGGAAGCCCTCATGGTACAATCTGTTATTACGGACAACAGGGAACACCATTGTCAGCTGGTCATGGGCGACAGCCATGAGCCGGAGGGGCCTTGGAGGGAGCTGGGCAGAAAGAGGCACCGCCAGCTACCCTCCAAGAAGAAGAGGTCCTGGAAGTCATATAACCAGCGGACCTGGGAGGAGAAGAAGCGACTGGAGGAGATGGAATCGCAGCGGGCGCCCCAGATGCGGGCCGAGATGTTCGCCAAGGGCCCACCGGTGGCCCCTTACACCACCACCCAGTTCCTGATGATGAAGGACCACGTGGAGAGCCTGCAGGACATGAGCAAGCAGGATCTGATCCGTGAGTACATAGAGCTGAAGGAGTGCATAAGCCGCATGGAGGAGGAGAACAACCACCTGAGGTCACAGCGGGCTGACCCCCCCAGGCTCCATGAACTGGAGATGGAGCTGGAGAAGCTCAAAGAGGAGAACCGGCGGCTGCGGAGGGAGCAGGGGGTGGCTGACCTTATGGGGCTCTGAGTCCCCTCCCCCCCCCCGGACTCTGAGCACCAGTGCTACAGCATTTCAACAAATATAACTTTTTCTTTTTTATGAATCTCCTGTGACTGTCACTTCAGAGCCATAACCTGCCCCTCCCATAGCGGGACACCTAGATGGCGGCGCACAGACCCATTCGCCGTCTTCACACTGACTTCTGGTGACTTTGCAGATCGCACAAAGACTTGGGGACTGACCGGCGTGTGATCTGACGACCCGGTGGCATACCTGAGTCTGAAGCAGTTGCCAAGGGAGGTCAGTCATGCCAAACGGAGTTAACCTCGGACTAAAAGCTCTAAACCCGTCAACCCTACTGGACCAGGGAAGGTCCAACCGGGTTTTCCGGAGCAGGGAGAAAAAGGGGGGCCATTGTGATGCATTTGCCTATATGTCTCAGTCTAATTCTCCCTGCTTGCCCTGGGTGATTCTGTCCTCGGCTAGCAGGTTATTGACGTGCTAATGTCCCCTCACTATTTCTAAAGGTTAATTGATCTATTGTGTTGTGTGAAGGAGATCTGTGTTTATGTGGCTTGTGTTAATTATTCTGATTGCTTCATTGTGGTAATTATCTCTCTATATGCGGGGTCGAGTTGTCTAGTTAATGTATTTAGTACAACTAGTGCTCAGCTCCACTGATGTCATTATCTAAAGAAAATGTGTTTTCAGACTCGGCTCCGTCGTGTCTGCCTACTCATCTGTATGGAAGCCCCAGTGTGAGGGGGGCGGAGATTTGTCATTGTAACAGTTTTGGAAATGACATATAAGCTGTGTGATATAACATTAAACTCAGTCTTGGTTCCAGCATCCAGTCTTGACTCATGTGTGGGGGATCCTGTGATGTTCTTGTATGGAGAGGAGGGAATGCTTGACGGGGATATCATACCGATACCGTCACAAGGACCTTCAACTTCCCGTACACTAAACTGGTAAAATGTCTTTATGGAGCTGGATCCACTTTTCTAGGAAGACTTGGTTCACAAGTGACGCTACGATTTTTTTCCCAAAGGTGTCCAGTAGGGTTGAGGCCAGGGCTCTTTGCAGGACACTGGAGTTCTTCTACCCATCACAGCTATATGAGCTTGTTGGGCATCCCATTCCAAATCCATGGCCATTCATTTATAGTCCCCCCCGGAGGCGAATAATATGGAGTTGCTCCCCTTAGTGGCTTTAACATCCTCCACTCTTCTTGGAAGGGTTTCTACAAGATTTTGGAGTATCTCTGTGGGAATTTGTGGGAATTTGTGAAATCAGCCTTCAGGTACTGATGTTGGTTGAGAAGACTTGACGTACAAACAACGTTCCACTTCATTCCAAAAGTGTTCAGTAGAGTTTGCAGGGTTCTGTACCGAGCCTTGAGCTTGTTGGATATCCCATTCCATAACCATGGGTGGTAATACGTAGTTGGTCCCCTTTGATGCTATAACATCCTCCACTCTTCTGGGAAGAATTTACACAAGATATTGGAGGGTGTCGATGGGAATTTTGTGGGGCCAGGTACTCACGTTGGCCTGAGTAAAAATAGGCATTCCATATCATCCCAATGGTGTTCAGTAGGGTTGAGGTCAGGGCTCTGTGCAGGACACTTGAGTTCCTCCACATCAAACTGGTTAGACCATGTCTTTATGGAGCTGGTGCAAACTGCTCAACCCATGTCTTTATGGAGCTGGTCCAAACTGGCCAACCCATGTCTTTATAGAGCTGGTCCAAACTGGTCAAACCATGTCTTTTCTGGAGCTGGTCCAAACTGGCCAACCCATGTCTTTATGGAGCTGGTCCACACTGGTCAACCCATGTCTTTATGGATCTGGTCCAAACTGGTCAAACCATGTCTTTTCTGGATCTGGTCCAAACGGGTCAACCCATGTCTTTTCTGGATCTGGTCCAAACAGGTCAACCCATGTCTTTATGGAGCTGGCTTTGTACACAGGGGGGGCACATTAATGCTGGAACAGAAAAGGGTCTTCACCAAACTGTTACCACAAGGTTGAAAGAGCACAATTGTCTACAATGTCTTTGTATGATGGAGTATTACCAGGACCCGTCACTGGAGACACCTGAACGTCATCATTTGTTTGTTTTTTTTTGGTCATATAGGTAGGCGTGCTGGTCAGGTGTCCTTAAACTTCTGTTCCCCACAGTGTAGCTCTTCCACGGTCCACACCCCTCTGTTCTCATTGGCTATGGACAAGCTGTGAGCCATTTCCTGAAAATAAGGAGGAGCACAGAGTGAGAACAGCCCAGGGGCCAGGTCAACTTTTGCATCGGGGCCCACAAGCTTCAAGCTACGCCTCTGCACAGAACAGATTTCGTCTCCAAGGAACCAATATAAAAAGCTCCTGGGTGAAAGTGAAGCCCCCTCGGGGGTGGGTCTATGATGTCCTGCACTCACAGGATGTCTTCAGACTGGTGAAAATGAATTACTGAAGGGTTCAGTAGCAAAACTGCTGATGTGCCTTTATTGATCCATGACCATAACTTTAACTCAACACTAATCTTACCCTAAAAACCCATACACAGGGGCATCGGGATGGGGGGCTGAAGCCCCAAATGGGTCCCCGAAAAGTCCAGAGTCTCATACATGCAGGTCTCCATTGTTAGCCCGGAGCTAGCGGCGAACGTCGGAAACGATCTGATCCCGAGCGCCGCCGATTATGGCCGAATGTGGCCGAGTGGCGGCCGAGTCCTACCGAGTGGCGGCTGAGTGCAATATCAGGTCCCCCCTTCTGGAGCTTGTGCATCGCCTATGATGGACGTCCCACTGGTCCAATGCCGGGACCGTGGGACGTGTGAAGTCCATCATAGGTGCTGCAGGCTCCAGAAGGTGGGAATTACAATGCGGCCACTGCGCCACATGCCCGCTCGGCACTCAGGCGGGCGGCTTTCCTCTCCTCCCCTCCTCAGCTCTCCTCTCCTCCTCCTCGGCTCTCCAGGCTCCTCGGCTCTCCACTCCTCCTCGGCTCTCCTCCCCTCCAGGCTCCTCGGCTCTCCTCCCCTCCTCAGCTCTCCTCCTCGGCTCTCCTCCCCTCCTCGGCTCTCCTCTCCTCCTCGGCTCTCCTCCTCGGCTCTCCTCCCCTCCTCTGCTCTCCTCCTCGGTTCTACTCCCCTCCCTCCTCGGCTCTTCTCCCCTCCAGGCTCCTCGGCTCTCCTCCCCTCCTCGGCTCTCCTCTCCTCCTCGACTCTCCTCTCCTCTTCTCCTCGGCTCTACTCTCCTCCCCTCCTCGGCTCTCCTCTCCTCCTCGGCTCTCCTCTCCTCCTTGACTCTCCCCTTCTCCTCGGCTCTACTCCCCTCCCTCCTCGGCTCTCCTCTCCTCCTTGACTCTTCTCCCCTCCAGGCTCCTCGGCTCTCCTCGCCTTCTCAGCTCCTCCTCTGACGACTGACTGAATGACTGACTGCCTGCTGTGACACCGCACACCACGGCTGAGCTCAGGTAGGTCAGACAGTGTATGTAAATGTCAGTGTGTGTAGGTCAGTGTATATAGGTCACTGCCATCAGTGTATGTAGGTCAGGTAGGTCAGCGTAGGTAGGTCAGTGTATGTAAGTCACTACCGTCAGTGTATGTAGGTCAGGAAGGTCAGTGTATGTAGGTCAGGTAGGTCAGTGAATATAGGTCAGGTAGGTCAGTGCATGTAGGTCAGGTAGGTCAGTGTATGTAGGTCAGTGTATGTCAGGTGGGTCAGTGTATGTAGGTCAGTGCATGTAGGTCAGTGTATGTCAGGTAGGTCAGTGTATGTAGGTCAGTGCATGTAGGTCAGTGTATGTAGGTCAGTGCATGTAGGTCAGTGTATGTCAGGTAGGTCAGTGCATGTAGTTTGGGTAGGCCACAGCCCAGCCAAAAACTCAGGAAAAAGTCCAGGTACAAAAGTGCGGCAGTGACAGCAAAGTAGAGTTCCGCTGCCTGAGAGCGCAACGCAATTTCTTTAGGATATTATTAATAATTCCGGCTAATTAAAACAAATCATAGTAAATGACAGCGCGGGTGTTCTATGGAGCGCGGGGAGCGCGGGTGTTCTATGGAGCGCGGGGAGCGCGGGTGTTCTATGGAGCGCGGGTGTTCTATGGAGCCCTTCACAAGATGTGAGGTCAGAAATAATTATAGAAGCTACAAGTGGCCAATAAGCGCGGTCTTGGCTTGTCACGCCCTATTAGCGATTGGTTCAAAGCATCCAAATCTGTAATGAGATGATAACTGGCCTTGTGTGCATATCAATGAATCTGACTCCCATAACCCCCAAAGAAAATGTAATCAGCTCATTACTGCTAATTTGCATAATTGTGAAATGCTGAAGTACAAGGATACGGGGAGGTCTTCATAAATATGTTCTACAAAAGCCGCGTGGAAATAAAATATTCAGCAAAACAGAGTCTTATGATTACGAAGGTTTTCCAACAATGACACGGCTGACCATTGACCCCCCCAATGACACGACTGACCATTGACCCCCCCCAATGACACGTCTGACCATTGACCCCCCCAATGACACGACTGACCATTGACCGCCCCCCAATGACACGTCTGACCATTGACCCCCCCCCCCCAATGACACGGCTGACCATTGACCCCCCCCTAATGACACGGCTGACCATTGACCCCCCCCCAATGACACGGCTGACCATTGACCCCCCCCCCCAATGACACGGCTGACCATTGATCACCCCCCCCCCCCACAATGACACGGCTGACCATTGATCCCCATCCCCCCATTCTACTTATTATTATGCAGGATTTATATTCTACTTATGTCCCTTCTACGCTATGAAACAAGAGAATAAAGAATACCATATAAAAGAATAGAACACCTTCTCTACATGACGGAGTTAAGGTGTCCCCAGCAGGGGCAGACGGACAACTCATGGCAGGGGCCCCGTGCAATATAAGTTTATGGGGCCCCCTGTGTCCTCGCCCACACTCAAGCCACGCCTGCACAGTGGGACTCTGGGGGGGGAGCACACAGGGGGACACTGTGTGGGGGGGACACTGTGGGGGGGGGAGCACACAGGGGACACTGTGGGGGGAGAACACACAGGGGGACAATGTGTGGGGGGGACACTGTAGGGGGGAGCACACAGGGGACACTGTGGGGGAGAGCACACAGGGGGACACTGTGGGGGGGAGAGCACACAGGGGGTCACTGTGGGGGGAGAGCACACAGGGGGACACTGTGGGGGCAAGCACACAGGGGGGACACTGTGGGGGGAGCACACAGGGGGACACTGTGGGGGGAAACACACAGGGGGACACTGTGGGGGAGAGCACACAAGGGGACACTGGGGGGGAGAGCATACAGGGGGGACACTGGTGGGGAAGCACACAGGGGGACACTGTGGGGAAGAGCACACAGGGGGACACTGGGGGGTAGCACACAGGGGGACACTGTGGGGGAGAGCACACAGGGGGGAAGCACGCAGAGGGACACTGTGGGGGGAGAGCACACATGGGGACACTGTGAAGGGAGCACACAGGGGGACGAGCACACAGGGGGACACTGTGGGGGAGAGCACACAGGGGGGAAGCACGCAGAGGGACACTGTGGGGGGAGAGCACACAGGGGGACACTGTGAAGGGAGCACACAGGGGGACGAGCACACAGGGGGACACTGTGGGGGAGAGCACACAGGGGGGAAGCACGCAGAGGGACACTGTGGGGGGAGAGCACACAGGGGGACACTGTGGGGGGAGAGCACACATGGGGACACTGTGAAGGGAGCACACAGGGGGACGAGCACACAGGGGGACACTGTGGGAGGGGGAGAGCACACAGGGGGCCACTGTGGGGGAAGAGCACACAGGAGGCACTGTGGGGGAAGAGCACACAGGGGGAAACTGTGGGGGGAGAGCACACAGGGGGACACTGTGGGGGGAGCACACAGGGGGAGGAGCACACAGGGGGCCACTGTGGGGGAAGAGCACACAGGAGGCACTGTGGGGGGGGAGAGAGCACACAAGGGGACACTGTGGGGGGGGGGGGAGCACACACGGGGATGAGCACACAGGGGGCCACTGTGGGGGATGAGCACACAGGGGGACACTGTGGGGGGAGCACACAGGGGGAGGAGCACACAGGGGGCCACTGTGGGGGAAGAGCACACAGGAGGCACTGTGGGGGGGGAGAGAGCACACAAGGGGACACTGTGGGGGGGGGGAGCACACACGGGGATGAGCACACAGGGGGCCACTGTGGGGGAAGAGCACACGGGGCACAGTGGGGAGGGGGGAGAGAGCACACAGGGGGACGAGCACACAGGGGGACACTGTGGGGGGGAGAGCACACACAGGGATGAGCACAAAGGGGGCCACTGTGGGGGAAGAGCACACAGGAGGCACTGTGGGGGGGGGGAGAGAGCACACAGGGGGCACTGTGGGGAAGCACACATCGGACACTTTGGGCTCTATTTTGGGACCATTCACATTTATACAGCGATCAGTGCTATAAAAATGCACTGATTACTGAATAAATGTCACTGGCAGGGAAGGAGTTAACCACTAAGGGGCTATGAAGGGGTTAACTGTGTCCTAGGGAGTGATTCTAACTGTTAGGGGGCGTGGCTATGAGTGACACGTCACTGATCGTTGTTCCCGATGACAGGGAACAGACGATTAGTGTCCTGTCACTAGGAAGAATGGGGAGATGTTGTGTTTACACTGACCTCTCCCCGTTCTTCAGCTCTGTGACACGATTGGGGGACACCGTTGGACATCGAGTCCGCGGGTCCCGCGATCACAATCACGGAGCTTGCGGGAGGGTCGCACGCGCGACCACACAGCGGCAAATTTAAAGGGACATACCTGTACGCCCATTTGCCTGTCCGTGCCATTCTGTCGACGTATACGTTTGTGCGGCGGTCGGCAGGCGGTTAACATACATGGTTATGGAATGGGATGTCCAACAAGCTCCGGGCTCTTTACAGAACCCTGCCATCAACCCTACTGAACACCTTGGAGATGAAGAGGAACACTGTGAGTCGGGTCTTCTCATCCACACCCAGCATCAGTACCAGACCTCAGACATGGGCACAAATTTCCACAGACGTCCCCCAAAATCTTGTGGAAAGCGTTCCGAGAGTGGAGGCTCCAAATTAATAGCAATGGCTTTGGAATAAATTTCCAATAAGCTCATATACTGTAGGTGTGACCCAGTGGCGGTTCGTCCATAGAGGGCGCTGGAGCGCCGCCCCCTCTGGCTCTCACCGCCACTGAATAAAATAACATAGATTCATGCATTGCACGAATCTATGTTATTTTCGCCGCTGCCGCTGTTATTCAGATGGTCGGCGCTCAATGTTCGGCCATCTGAATAACGCCAGCTGGTTGGCTGTACGGAAATGTCTATCAAAGCCAACGGCTCTGATAGGCTTTCCCAATACAGCCCTCGGGTCCCGGAAGCTTATTCTCGGAGCGCACAGACTGTACGCCCCTTGAATAAGATGACATGCGTCTCAGCCAATCAGGTTGGCCGGTTCTGGCTACCGGTAACCTGATTGGCTGAGACGCCGGTCAGTCATCGAGGGCTGGAAAAGACATCGTGGGACGTGGATGCCTAAAAACAGTAAAGGTAAGTGCCGGGCGGGGGGGGGGGGGCGGAAAGCAATTTACAGGGCACAGTGGGGACAATTGGCACAGCGGCGACCATTAAAGGGCACAGTGGCTGCGTTTAATGGCATGGCACAGTGGTGACAATGGATGGCACAGTGGCTGCGTTTAATGGCATGGCACAGTGGTGACAATGGATGGCACAGTGACTGCGTTTAATGGCATGGCACAGTGGTGAGAATTGATGGCACAGTGGCTGCGTTTAATGGCATGGCACAGTGGTGAGAATTGATGGCACAGTGGCTGCATTTAATGGCATGTAACAGTGGCTGCGTTTGGGCACAGTGAGACTGCAATTTTTTTTTCTTTGCGCCCCCCCAAAAATTTTGAGCACCAGCCGCCACTGGTGTGACCAGAACCTTTTACCCATATAGGCCCAGATTCACCAAGCACTTACGCCGACGTATAACAAGTTACGCCGACGTAAGTGCAAATGTGCGCCGTCGTATCTGTGCGCCAGACCCACAAACTAATATGCGCCTAAAAACAGGCTACACCCCGCCGACGTAGCTTGCTCACGCCGGCGTAGGGTGGGCGCACATTTAGGCTGGGCGCATGGTGCCGCTCCCCTTGATTAGCCATTCAAACATGCAAATGAGGGAAATACGGCGATTCACGAACGTGCCTGTGCCCGGCGCATGCTACGCGAGATGCGCGTAAGCTGTACGTCCGGCGTAAAGTTATTCCCCATAAAGGAGGTGCAACCCGGCAACAGACATGCACAGGTCTGCACCAGGGAACACAAGCCGGCGTATTGTGCGTTGGACGTGTGTCATGGCTCTATACATGTATAAAGGAGTATAAAGAGGACCTGTCATTACTCTATACATGTATAAAGAGGACCTGTCATTACTCTATACATGTATAAAGAGGACCTGTCATTACTCTATACATGTATAAAGAGGACCTGTCATGGACCTGTCATGGCTCTATACATGTATAGGAGTATATAGAGGACCTGTCATTACTGTTTACATGTAAAGGAATATCAAGAGGACCTGTCATGGCTCTATAAATGTATATAGGACTATAAAGAGTACTTGACATGGCTCTATACATGTATAAAGGAGTATAACGAGGCCCTGTCATGGCTCTATAGATGTATAAAGAGAACCTGTCATGGCTCTATACATGTATAAAGGAGTATAACAAGGGCCTGTCATGGTTCTATAGATGTATAAAGAGGACCTGTCATGGCTCTATACATGTATATAGGAGTATAAAGAGGACCTGTCATGGCTCTATACATGTATATAGGAGTATAAAGGGACCTGTGAATTGCCGGCGGCCACAATGTCTTTTGCGCAAACTAATCAATGCACGCTAATTGTGTTGTTTTTTTTTGGTACCAAAAATATGTAGAAGAATACATATTGGCCTAAACTGAAGAAAATAGTTTATTTTTTAAAATTTTGGGGATATTTATTATAGCAAAAAGTAAAAAATATATATATTTATAGCACAAAAAATAAAAACCGCAGAGGTGATCAAATATCACCAAAAGAAAGCTCTATTTGTGGGGAAAAAAGGACACCAATTTTATTTGGGTGGCGGAACGGGCTGGCGGGCAACAGTATGCTGCCCCCCTAAAAGTGCTGCCTGGTACCCATGGTACCACCCGGTCCCATCATAGGGCCGGAACTGCTTTCACCACTCATCTATGTACATTCTTCAAACCTGAGGGTAGCTCCCTTGGGTTTGAGAAAGGTACGTAGATGAGTTCCCTGCTTCTCGAAGAAACCATATTACCATTTCAGAGCAAGTCTATCTGAACGTGAGTAGCTACTACTAGATATATACAATGAACTGGATCAATGAGAACCTTCACTGAAGTAATGGTCTTTGTAGTTCTGCAAACTTTGATGGTATCCTAGTGACTACAATCACATCTCCGTGCTGGCTTGGTGAATAATTTGGAATTAAGGTATAATTAAAGAGTAATGAGTGAATGAGAATTTATTGAAGAAGATAATCATCTTGGCAGATGATAATTTACTAGCAGGAGACAATGAGGAGATACGTTTTTAATAACTTTCCTGGGGACGTAGATACTGACATCAAAGATAATACAATCTTAGGGATATTAATAATAACTATGGGCTTTGGATACTGTGAACATATCAATCAACTTTAATGTGACTGAATCTAAAAAACGTGGACAAATTTATCTTCTTTCAATATCTGGGTGACCATAGAAACAGAAGGCGATGGGGAATCCCAAGTTTCAGACGTGTCACCAGAAGAGGTGAGGGTAAATCTTCTAATGGGGACACTTGTCCTGGTAAGAGTTTTTTTTTTATCTATACATAGAAATTACTTTGCCTCAACTATCTCCCTACCAGGGCCTCCCTCCCACCCCAAGGCCCCATAGGGACTGCGTGGGTTGCTGTGATTCTAGTTACACCCCCCCCCCCTAACATGATGTGTTTTCCATTCTCCTTAGCACACCCTGAGACTGAGCAGCAAGGAATTACTGTTGCAGAGAAGGATAACCATCCATAATCTGTCACATCTGATAAATCAATCTTCTCATCTATTCCGTAAATACATTTAGTGGTGGAAAGTGTATGAGATTCTGGGCTCCACTAATAGGCTTGCTGACACTTCTGTCATTTACACAGTCTGTCACTTATTTAAGCTGAATCAGACTTCAACGAATGACATCTGGATGGGGAGCAGGTGAGTTCAAATTAGTGCCGCATCGCCGCGTTCTTGGCAAAATTCAACAGTAAACAACAAATAGATTAAAAGATTTAAAGCAACAGTTATATAAGTTATATATATGGTATATCAGCTCCCGACAGGTTGATGTGTAGGTGCTCTTAAACTGAGCGAGATCTTCCACAAGTCAACCTCGGCAGGAGCCTAGTGCCCAATGGATGTCCAAGGGACCAGCTACAACCTCCAGATTGTCCACCAACCTTGGCAGGAGCCTAGTGCCCAATGGATGTCCAAGGGACCAGCTACAACCTCCAGATCGTCCACCAACCTTGGCAAGAGCCTAGTGCCCAATTGATGTCCAAGGGACCAGCTACAACCTCCAGATCGTCCAACAACCTTGGCAGAAGACTAGGACTCAATGGATGTCCAAGGGACCAGCTACAACCTCCAGATCGTCCACCAACCTTGGCAGAAGACTAGAACCCAATGGATGTCCAAAGGACCAGCTACAACCTCCAGATCATCCATCAACCTTGGCAGGAGACTAGGACCCAATGGATGTCCAAGGGACCAGCTACAACCTCCAGATCATCCACCAACCTTGGCAGAAGACAAGGACCCAATAGATGTCCAAGGGACCAGCTACAACCTCCAGATCGTCCACCAACCTTGGCAGGAGCCTAGTGCCCAATTGATGTCCAAGGGACCAGCTACAACCTCCAGATCGTCCACCAACCTTGGCAGGAGCCTAGTGCCCAATTGATGTCCAAGGGACCAGCTACAACCTCCAGATTGTCCACCAACCTTGGCAGAAGACTAGGACCCAATGGATGTCCAAGGGACCAGCTACAACCTAAAGTGCCTAACAAGTTGATTAATAGATCCTCTTAAACTGAGCCAGATCGTTCACCAACCTTGGCAGAAGACTAGGACCCAATGGATGTCCAAGGGACCAGCTACAACATACAGATCGTCCACCAACCTTGGCAGAAGACTAGGACCCAATGGATGTCCAAGGGACCAGCTACAACATACAGATCGTCCACCAACCTTGGCAGAAGACTAGGACCCAATTGATGTCCAAGGGACCAGCTACAACCTCCAGATCGTCCACCAACCTTGGCAGGAGCCTAGTGCCCAATTGATGTCCAAGGGACCAGCTACAACCTCCAGATTTTCCACCAACCTTGGCAGAAGACTAGGACCCAATGGATGTCCAAGGGACCAGCTACAACCTAAAGTTCCTAACAAGTTGATTAATAGATCCTCTTAAACTGAGCCAGATCGTTCACCAACCTTTGCAGAAGACTAGGGCCCAAAGGGGCCCACATGCAACTTCAAACTGTCATATAGAACTAGCTTCTAAGAAGTTGATTAATGTGTCCTCTTGAACCCAGCTAGATCTTCCACAAGGCAACCCTGGCAGGAGGTCCCCTTGAACTGAGCCAGATCGTTCACCAACCTTGGCCGAAGGCTAGGACTCAATGGCTGTCTAATGGGCCCAGCTACAACCTCCAACAGTTATATAGAACTAGCTTTTGAGGCCCCGTACACACCATCAGATCTATCCGCTGAAAACGGTCCGCCGGACCGTTTTCAGCGGACAGATCCGCTGCGTCCGCTGCCGGATTTCTGTCTGATGGTTGTACACACCATCAGACAGAAATCCGCGCGTAAACAATACGCGGGGCGTGGCCGCGGCGACGTGGGCGGCCCTGGAAGTTTAAAGCTTCCACGAATGCGTCGAATCAC
Source organism: Rana temporaria (assembly GCF_905171775.1). Classification (NCBI taxonomy): domain Eukaryota; kingdom Metazoa; phylum Chordata; class Amphibia; order Anura; family Ranidae; genus Rana; species Rana temporaria. The sequence continues at coordinate 2,071,097 of NC_053497.1, forward strand.
TACGACGCATGCGAGGGATGGCGGTCGGTCGGACGTGTCCGGTGAGTCTGTACAGACGACCGAACACGTCCGACGGACTGGTTCCCAGCGGATAGATTTCTTAGCATGCTAAGAATTTTTTTATCCGCTGGAAACTGTCCGATCCGCGGGACAATTGTCCGCTCAGGCCTACACACGACCGGATCTGTCCACTGGAACTGGTCCGGCGGACCAGTTTCAGCGGATCGATCCGGTCGTGTGTACGTGGCCTAAGAAGTTGAACCCAGACTAAAACTAACCGTTGCGACACACATTACACAGACATGGTCATCTGTTGTCACCATCAGGAAAACCCGCCACGAAGACAGCGGCCACAAAGAGACTGCAGGGGGTCAGCACCACTGAGATACAACGAAGGATTAAAAAAAATATGAAAACAAGGATTTAAAAAAAAAAAAATGACAATTGTCTGAAAATTCCGACTCAAAGAGAAATGTCATTCAGTTCGGGTTTTATCGACATATTTGAAAAATTAGATACAATTGTTCTCCAGTCCGAACCGTAAGCAGCTCTCCTCTCCTCTCCTCTCCTCTCCTCTCCTCTCCTCTCCGCTCCAAGACAGAAATCACCTTCTACTATTCTGCAAGTTTATGAAACGAGGAGGAAAAAAAGTGAAAACAAGAATTGTAATAAAAAATAAATGTCAGTTGTTTATGATGTACAATCAGCAGAGGAAATCAAATGTCATCCAGATTGAGTTTTCATCCATTTTAATGACACAAATTTCACCAATTATTTTCCTTTATATTAAATGCAATAATTCAGGGAAGGTGGAATGTTTAGTTTAGTTTTATACTTTTGGTAGTTAAACTTTTCACAGTAGCTTAGTTAGGAGCCCTTCTGTTTATTAATTTATGAGTCAAATGAGGGACAGCTCCGTCAAATGAGGCACAGGTCCTTTAAATGAGGGACAGTAACTACAAATGAGGGACAGCTCCATTCAATGAGGGACAGCAACTTCAAATGAGGGACAGCTCCGTCAAATGAGGGACAGGTCCGTCAAATGAGGGACAGTAAATTCAAATGAGGGACAGTAACTTCAAATGAGGGTCAGCTTCATACAATGATGGACAGTTCCTTCAAATGAGGGACAGTTCCATCAAATGAGGGACAGCTCCATCAAATGAGGGACAGCTCCATCAAATGAGGGACAGCTCCATCAAATGAGGGACAGTTCCTTCAAATGAGGGTCAGCTCCATCCAATGATGGACAGTTCCTTCAAATGAGGGACAGTTCCATCAAATGAGGGACAGTTCCATCAAATGAGGGACAGCTCCATCAAATGAGGGACAGCTCCATCAAATGAGGGACAGCTCCATCAAATGAGGGACAGTCCTATCAAATGAGGGACAGTTCCATCAAATGAGGGACAGCTCCATAAAATGAGGGACAGTCCTATCAAATGAGGGACAGTCCTATCAAATGAGGGACAGCTGCTTCCATTGAGGGACATCTAGGACCTATTCCTGAAAGGGACAGCACATGCAGATAAGGCAGTCGAGACTCTACAGCCCGGAATGACATCACAAGGACACCCTGTAAGCCTTTCTCTGGAACGCCATAAAATGTACATTTTTAGGAATGCCGGCCGGATTGCTGGATGTAATGTCATTATGTACAATAATTATAAAGGAACAAAACCACGTTGGTCATTTCTAAGCCTTCTAATAGATAGGGATCTCCAAGACAAACACTATACGGGAGAGTTTGCATTTGTTTAGAGGGAAGTCAGGATGATAGCGATTGCCTTTCCCCAACAAAGACCATGACATACATACACAAGCGTACGCCGGGCCGGATCCGATTTCACAAACATTGGTGGGCTTCGCAGACTCGGCGTATAAACAGCCGTCTCGGGCGGACGGGAGATGGGGAGACCCACACAGGGATGTTTGTTATTTGGGTTCTCGGCTGCGGGGAAATCAGGCCGGTAAAATGTTCCAGCTCCCCCCTGATTGCCGGCTCTCTTATCAAAACAAAAGTTAACTCCTTTTGTGCCGCCTACGGTTGGTTGTATACATCGCACAGCTGAAATCTGTATACAAGGGAAGGGATTGTGTTGTTTCCCTTTAAGAGAACATTGTGAGGGTGATAAGTGATTTCTTACAGGTCTTCTTGTAATGGATGAGTGATGACTTACAGAGCCGACTCGGAATAACTAGAAGGTATAATGTACAGGAATGTGTGCTCTATGACCCAAAGCATGTGGGCCCCTATCCAAATGATGGAGTTCAGGTGTCTCCGGTGAAGGGTCCTGGTAATACTCCATCGTACAAAGACATTGTAGACAATCGTGCTCCTCCAACCTTGTGGTAACAGTTTGGTTAAAACCCTTTTCTGTTCCCGTATGAAAGTGCCCCCCCCCGTGTACAAAGTCAGCTCCATAAAGACATGGGTTGACCAGTTTGGACCAGATCCATAAAGACATGGGTTGACCAGTTTGGACCAGATCCATAAAGACATGGGTTGACCAGTTTGGACCAGCTCCATAAAGACATGGGTTGACCTATTGGACCAGATCCAGAAAAGACATGGTCTGACCAGTTTGGTATGGAGGAACTCGAGTGTCCTGCACAGAGCCCCGACCTCAACCCTACTGAACACCAGCTCCATAATGTCATGGGTTGACCAGTTTGGACCAAATCCAGAAAAGACATTGGTTGACCAGTGTGGACCAGCTCCATTAAGACATGGGTTGAGCAGTTTGGACCAGCTCAATAAAGACATGTGTTGAGCAGTTTGGACCAGCTCCATTAAGACATGGGTTGAGCAGTTTGGACCAGCTCCATCAAGACATGGTCTGACCAGTTTGGTGTGGAGGAACTCAAGTGTCTGGCACAGAGCCCTGACCTCAACCCTACTGAACACCAGCTCCATAATGTCATGGGTTGACCAGTTTGGACCAGATCCATAAAGACATGAGTTGGGGCAGTTTGGACCAGCTCCATCAAGACATGGTCTGACCAGTTTGGTGTGGAGGAACTCAAGTGACCTGCATAGAGCCCTGACCTCAGCCCTACTGAACACCAGCTCCATAATGTCATGGGTTGACCAGTTTGGACCAAATCCAGAAAAGACATTGGTTGACCAGTGTGGACCAGCGCCGTTAATACATGGGTTGACCAGTGTGGACCAGATACATAAAGTCATTGGTTGACCAGTGTGGACCAGTGCCATAAAGACATGCGTTGAGCAGTTTGGACCAGATCCATAAAGACATGAGTTGACCAGTTTGGTGTGGAGGAACTCAAGTGTCTGGCACAGAGCCCTGACCTCAACCTTACTGAACACCAGCTCCATAAAGACATGGGTTGACCTGTTTGGGCCAGCTCCATAAAGACATGAGTTGACCAGTTTGGACCAGATCCAGAAAAGACATGGTTGACCAGTGTGGACCAGCATCGTTAAGACATGGGTTGACCAGTGTGGACCAGATACATAAAGACTTGGGTTTGACCAGTTTGGACCAGCTCCATAAAGACATGGGTTGAGCAGTTTGGACCAGATGCATAAAGACATGGGTTGACCAGTTTGGACCAGATCCAGAAAAGACATGGTTGACCAGCGTGGACCAGCGCCGTAAAGACATGGGTTGACCAGTGTGGACCAGATACATAAAGACATCGGTTGAGCAGTTTGGACCAGCTCCATAAAGACATGGGTTGACCAGTTTGGACCAGCTCCATTAGGACATGGATTGATCAGTTTGCACCAGATACATAAAGACATGGTCTGACCAGCTTGGTGTGGAGGAACTCGAGTGCCCTGCATAGAGCCCTGACCTCAACCCTACTGGTTGTGAGCCAGATCTTATCATTCATCTTTAATACCAGAAAAGCTTGTAGGCAGGTGTCTGCACGGGAAATGCTTCTTTTAGTAGGTGAGACAGGATGTCTAGGTTAGGGAAGGGTTAAGGTTTGGGTTGCTGTTTTCCTGGGCTTTCTGGGTCCTGCCTACCTTCCCGGTGCCTATATAAATAGGGGGAAGGTCGGGCTCAGAGAGATTTTTTGAGCGGGACCACATATGCAAATAGCATGCAGCGTCAGGAGAAGATCTAATCACAGCAGAACGCACTTCTTTAACCATCTCCAAGGTCCGGAAATTCTAGTAGGTGGTCCTGCGTCTACAGCCATTCCCTCAGGTGTCCTGGCCAGAGACTCTTATTGCCACTTGCCTGTGGAACTGGTCCAGTGAACCCTCCAGCCAGCCGCTGGGACTATCAGGGACATACTACCTCTTTTGTGGGACAGGTGTTGTCCCAAGAGAAATGCAAGTGACTGCATTTGAACGTCACGATCTTTAAAGAATCACTCTAAATATCTCACAGATTGCACTGTGCTGCCACTTGGTGGCCTTATTCAGAATCCCTTCCACGGCAGCTCCTGTCATTGTACACAACTACTAATAGCTAGAAGACTGCCACCTAGTGGCATAACTACTAAAAGCTAGAAGACTGCCACCTAGTGGTGTAACTACTAATAGCTAGAAGACTGCTAAAAACTAGAAGACTGCCACCTTGTGGCATAACTACTAAAAACTAGAAGACTGACACCTAGTGGTGTAACTACTAATAACTAGAAGACTGACACCTAGTGGCATAACTACTAATAACTAGAACACTGCCACCTAGTGGTGTAACTACTAATAACTAGAAGACTGCCACCTAGTGGCATAACTACTAATAACTAGAAGACTGCCACCTAGTGGTGTAACTACTAATAACTAGAACACTGCCACCTAGTGGTGTAACTACTAATAACTAGAAGACTGCCACCTAGTGGTGTAACTACTAATAACTAGAACACTGCCACCTAGTGGTGTAACTACTAATAACTAGAAGACTGCCACCTAGTGGCATAACTACAAATAACTAGAACATTGCCACCTTGTGGCATAACTACTAATAACTAGAACACTGCCACCTAGTGGTGTAACTACTAAAAACTAGAACACTGCCACCTAGTGGTGTAACTACTAATAACTAGAACACTGCCACCTAGTGGTGTAACTACTAATAACTAGAAGACTGCCACCTAGTGGCATAACTACAAATAACTAGAACACTGCCACCTAGTTGCATAATTATTAAAAACTAGAAGACTGACACCTGGTGGCACGATTACTAATAACTAGAACACTGCCATCTAGTGGCACAACTAATAATAACTAGAAGACTGCCACCTAGTGGCATAACTAATAATAACTAGAAGGCTGCCACCTAGTGGCACAACTACTAATAAACTAGAAGACTGTCACCTGGTGGAATAATTACTAATAACTAGAAGCCCGCCATCTAGTGGCACAACTACTAATAACTAGAACACTGCCACCTTGTGGCACAATTACTAACGAAAAGACTGACACTTAGTGGCATAATTACTAATAACTAGAAGACCGCCACCTAGTGGCATAACTACTAATAACTAGAACACTGTCACCTTGTGGCATAATTACTAACTAGAACACTGCCACCTTGTGGCACAATTACTAACGAGAAGACTGCCACCTAGTGCCATAACTACCAATAACTAGAAGACCGCCACCTAGTGGCATAATTATTAAAAACTAGAAGACTGACACCTGGTGGCACGATTACTAATAACTAGAACACTGCCATCTAGTGGCACAACTAATAATAACTAGAAGACTGCCATCTAGTGGCACAACTACTAATAACTAAAACACTGCCATCTAGTGGCACAACTAATAATAACTAGAAGACTGCCATCTAGTGGCACAACTAATAATAACTAGAAGACTGCCATCTAGTGGCACAACTACTAATAACTAGAAGACTGCCACCTAGGGGCATAACTACTAATAACTAGAACACTGCCATCTAGTGGCACAACTACTTATAGCTAGAAGACTGCCATCTAGTGGCACAACTAATAATAACTAGAAGACTGCCATCTAGTGGCACAACTACTAATAACTAGAAGACTGCCATCTAGTGGCAAAACTACTAATAACTAGAAGACCCCCACCTAGTGCCATAATTATTAATAACTAGAAGACTGCCACCTAGTGGCATAACTACTAATAACTAGAACACTGCCATCTAGTGGCACAACTAATAATAACTAGAAGACTGCCACCTAGTGGCACAACTACTAATAACTAAAACACTGCCATCTAGTGGCACAACTAATAATAACTAGAAGACTGCCATCTAGTGGCACAACTAATAATAACTAGAAGACTGCCATCTAGTGGCAAAACTACTAATAACTAGAAGACTGCCACCTAGTGGCAAAATTACAAACTAGAAGACCCCCACCTAGTGCCATAATTATTAATAACTAGAAGACTGCCACCTAGTGGCATAACTACTAATAACTAGAACACTGCCACCTAGTGGCACAATTACTAACGAGAAGACTGCCCCCTAGTGCCATAACTACCAATAGCTAGAAGACTGCCACCTAGTGGCAAAACTACTAATAACTAGAACACTGCCACCTAGTGGCACAATTACTAACGAGAACACTGCTACCTAGTGGCACAACTACTAATAACTAGAAGACTGTCACCTAGTGGCAAAACTACTAATAACGAGAAGAATGTCACCTAGTGGCAAAACTACTAATAACTAGAAGACTGCCACCTAGTGGAATAGCTATTAACTACTAGTTATGGTTAGTTTTATGACAATGGTTGTTGCACCTATGTCTGTGTAAACAGCATGCTAACATCCAATCAGATTGTAACCTGTGGGACCAGCTTTAGACTCCATCGTTTTTTTTTTTCAGTTTTCTCCATTACAATGAACATTCATACGAAGCCCGGACTGTAATCATTGTAGTTCCCATCGTTGTGACATTCCACCTGCACACCGACATTTCTGCATTCCCGAGACCCGTCCGTGTGCCTCGTTCTTCATTGTGGAAATTCCTGAATATTTTGTGTGTTTCATTTTTTTTTTTCACACTCAGGTGACAACTATTTACTCCTCTAACGAGCGCAAAGCCCACCCCCACCCAGTGAGGATTTCATATTTTTTTTTTTATTGCTGTTGATGTTTTTTTGCTTCTTCTGTTTTTTTCTTTTGCTTCGGAAGAATTAAAGCAATTTCTTTTTGTTCTCAGTAAAATCTGGAAGCCGCTCACGTTACAGTCAGAAGGTAATAATTGCCTCTGTGGGGTTCTCTCTCCGGCAACTTGTTCATTAATGCTCAACTTTAATTAAGTACAAAGTCAACACTTGTAGAAGTCGGCGCGGGGCGGCCCCCCCCCCCCCCCCCCACTCTAATAACGGCTGACGGGCTTAATCGTCGCTCTTCTGTCAATAACCAATTCAACTGCCGGCCGCATCGCCGCCATTCCCCGCCGAAAGTGCCGATCTGCAACGTGTGGCAAGTGACAATCCATAACGTGTGGCAAGTGACAATTCGCAACGTGTGGCAGGTGATGTGGCAAGTGACAATCCGCAACGGGTGGCAGGTGACGTGGCAAGTGACAATCCGTGACGTGGCAAGTGACAATCCGTGACGTGGCAAGTGGCAATCCGTGACGTGGCAAGTGATGTGTGGCAGGTGACGTGGCAAGTGACGTGTGGCAGGTGACGTGGCAAGTGACAATCCGCAACGTGTGGCAGGTGACGTGGCAAGTGAAAATCTGTGACGTGGCAAGTGACAATCTGTGACGTGTGGCAGGTGACGTGGCAAGTGACAATCCGTGATGTGGCAAGTGACAATCCGCAACGTGTGGCAGGTGACGTGGCAAGTGACAATCCGCAACGTGTGGCAGGTGACGTGGCAAGTGAAAATCTGTGACGTGGCAAGTGACAATCTGTGACGTGTGGCAGGTGACGTGGCAAGTGACAATCCGTGATGTGGCAAGTGACAATCCGCAATGTGTGGCAGGTGACGTGGCAAGTCAAATCCGTGACATTGCAAGTGACAAACCGTGATGTGTGGCATGTGATGTGGCAAGTGACAATCCGCAACGTGTGGCAGGTGACGTGGAAAAGTGACAATCCGTGACTTGGCAAGTGACAATCCGCAACGTGTGGCAGGTGACGTGGAAAAGTGACAATCCGTGACTTGGCAAGTGACAATCCGTGACGTGTGGCATGTGACGTGGAAAAGTGACAATCCGTGACGTGGCAAGTGGCAATCCGTAATGTGTGGCAGGTGACGTGGCAAGTGACAATCTGTGACGTGGCAAGTGACAATCTGCAGCGTGTGGCAAGTGACAATCCGTAACGTGTGGCAGGTGACGTGGCAAGTGACAATCCGTGACGTGTGGCAGGTGACGTGGCAAGTGACAATCCGTAATGTGTGGCAGGTGACGTGGCAAGTGACAATCTGTGACGTGGCAAGTGACAATCTGCAGCGTGTGGCAAGTGACAATCCGTAACGTGTGGCAGGTGACGTGGCAAGTGACAATCTGCAGCGTGTGGCAAGTGACAATCCGTAACGTGTGGCAGGTGACGTGGCAAGTGACAATCCGTGACATGGCAAGTGACAATCCGTGACGTGTGGCAGGTGACGTGGCAAGTGACAATCCGTAATGTGTGGCAGGTGACGTGGCAAGTGACAATCTGTGACGTGGCAAGTGACAATCTGCAGCGTGTGGCAAGTGACAATCCGTAACGTGTGGCAGGTGACGTGGCAAGTGACAATCCGTGACATGGCAAGTGACAATCCGTGACGTGTGGCAGGTGACGTGGCAAGTGACAATCCGTAATGTGTGGCAGGTGACGTGGCAAGTGACAATCCATGACGTGGCAAGTGACAATCTGCAGTGTGTGGCAAGTGACAATCCGTAACGTGTGGCAGGTGACGTGGCAAGTGACAATCCGTGACATGGCAAGTGACAATCCGTGACGTATGGCAGGTGATGTGGCAAGTGACAATCCGCAACGTGTGGCAGGTGACGTGGCAAGTGACAATCCGTGATGTGTGGCAGGTGACAATCTGTGACGTGTGGCAGGTGACATGGCAAATGACAATCCGTGATGTGGCAAGTGACAATCCGCAACGTGTGGCAGGTGACATGGCAAGTGACAATCCGTGACGTATGGCAGGTGATGTGGCAAGTGACAATCCGCAACGTGTGGCAGGTGACATGGCAAATGACAATCCGTGATGTGGCAAGTGACAATCCGCAACGTGTGGCAGGTGACGTGGCAAGTCAAATCCGTGACATTGCAAGTGACAAACCGTGATGTGTGGCATGTGATGTGGCAAGTGACAATCCGTGACGTGTGGCAAGTGACAATCCGCAACGTGTGGCAGGTGACGTGGCAAGTGAAATCCGTGACATTGCAAGTAAAAAAACTGACGTGTAGCATGTGACGTGGCAAGTGACAATCCGTGATGTGGCAAGTGACAATCCGTGACTTGTGGCAATCCGCAACGTGTGGCAGGTGACGTGGAAAAGTGACAATCCGTGACGTGGCAAGTGACAATCTGTAATATGTGGCAAGTGACAATTCCACAATGTGTGGCAGGTGACATGGCAAGTGACAATCTGTAACATGTGGCAGGTGATGTGGCAAGTGACAATCTGCAACATGTGGCAAGTGACAATCCGTAATGTGTGGCAGGTGACGTGCCAAGTGACAATCCGTGATGTGGTAAGTGACAATTCCACAATGTGTGGCAGGTGACGTGGCAAGTGAAAATCCGTGACGTGGCAAGTGACAATCTGCAACATGTGGCAAGTGACAATCCATAATGTGTGGCAGGTGACGTGGCAAGTGACAATCCGTGATGTGTGGCAGCTGCGTTTGATGGGCACAGTGGCTGCGTTTGATGGGCACAGTAGCTGCGTTTGATGGGCACAGTGGCTGCGCTTGATGGACACAGTGGCTGCGTTTGATGGGCACAGTGGCTGCGTTTGATGGGCACAGTGGCTGCGTTTGATGGGCACAGTAGCTGCGTTTGATGGGCAGAGTAGCTGCGCTTGATGGGCACAGTGGCTGTGTTTGATGGGAAAGTGGCTGCGTTTGATGGACATTTAATAATAATAATAAATGTTAAATTATATTAATGATAATATAAATAATAATAATAATAATAATAATAATAATAATAATAATAATAATAATTACTCAAAATTATTAAAAAAAAATAAGTAAAATTATATTATATTTTTGATAATATAAATAATAATAATAAATAATTAAAAAAAATTTAAATAAAATAATATTAATGATGATGATGATAATAATATTAATAATAATAACAATAATAATAATAATAAATGTTAAATTATATTGATGATAATATAAGTAATAATAATAATTGCTCAAAATTATTTAAAACATTTTTAATAAAATGTGATTTATGATGATGATGATACTACTACTACTACTAATAATAATAATAATAATAATAATAATAATAATAATAATAATAATAATAAATGTTAAATTATATTAATAATAATATAAATAATAATAATAATTGCTTAAAATTATTTAGAAAAATTAAAATAAAATAATAACGATGATGATAATAATAATAATAATAATAATAATAATAATAATAATAATAATAATAATAAATGTTAAATTATATTAATGATAATATAATTAATAATATTAATGATGATGATACTACTACTAATAATAATAATAAATGTTAAATTATATTAATAATAATATAAATAATAATAATAATAATTGCTTAAAATTATTTAGAAAAATTAAAATAAAATAATAACGATGATAATAATAATAATAATAATAATAATAATAATAATAATAATAATAATAATAAATGTAAAATTATATTGATGATAATATAAATAATAATTGCTCAAAATTATTTAAAAAAAATAAAATAAAATAATATTGATGATGATTATAATAATGATAATAACAATAATAATAATAATGATTATACAATTGGAAATGTTAAATAATAATAATGATAATAACAATTGTTTAAAAATAAAAAATAAATAGAGAAATAAAAAATAAATAAAAAAATATATAAAGTTCCTCTGAAATGTTGTCAAACCGAAGACTCTCACTATCCCTCTCTAAATATCCTCTAAATAATTTTCTGCAGAGTTCTGCACTAGGTAATTAATCTCCTGACATTATCTGTCCTCGATGTTCAGAATACACACATATCATGTAAAACCAATAGTTTTGTGACATTGTTGTGTTGGGCCTTTTCCACCCCTGGATGGACCTTATTTCTGGACTTTTCTCTGGGGAATTGCGCTCTTACAGATATTCTGACACCGAGGAACCCCAGGATCAATTGTAAGCGCTTGTCCTGTCACAGTCTGGTTAAAAAAGGTTAACAGCTCCAGAAGGTACATTAGGAGGAGGCCGCGTGGGAGAGCGGGTTAATGCACCGGGGGGGTTGGGGGGTCTTCAATAAGAGCAAGGTAATGAATTTAAAACTGATACCGGTACAGTGACTGTCCTAATGGTGTCACCGGGGTCACATGATGCGGCGATCAGTACCACTAATTAGCAATCCACCGGGCCGAATCTGCTCCCATCTAGCTAGGATTGTGCGGCTGGCGGAGTATTTGTGAACTTCGGGAGTTTTTTTAGTTTTTTTGCTTTGTAAAGGTCATTTGATGTTTCCTGGTAAAGGGAATCAATATCGGCTTGTTAATTATAGAGGAACTTGGTGCCCCCCGCGGACTGGCCTGGTGTTGTGTTACCCAAGGATCATTCTTCCCGAAGGCCTCTGGTGTATCGTAGCAATCATGCCGTGAAACCTGAATTTGTGCTATGACTCCATAGCGGAAAGTTGGACCCCCGTTCCCATCTGCCCTTGTGTACTTTGTAGTGACCCCCCCGTCAGTTTCGTCCTGAGGACACCAAGGGTTGTAAATGTATCTTGTTCTTTCCAATATTGGGAAAACAAAGCCGATACAACAACTTCCAATGCCTTCAAACAGCAGCTGCGCTATGTTAGACCAACACCTCTTTGCTGTCCAGGAACCTCCGGCAAAGTTGCCTATCCCGACCTTTAAGATGGTTCTTCAGACTCTCCATAGATGTTGGAAATGGTATGAAGGCAGGGGCGTTGCTAGGTGGCAAAAAGACCCAAAGTCTAAGGCAGGAAACAGGGGGGGGGTGGTGTATGTGACGCAGGCTTTTTTTGGGTTGGGCCGTGACCTACCTGACCTACCTACACCTACCTACACTGACCTACATACACTGACGGTAGTGACCTACATCCACTGACCTACCTACACTGACCTACATACACTGACGGTAGTGACCTACATACACTGACCTACCTACACTGACCTACATACACTGACGGTAGTGACCTACATACACTGACCTATCTACACCTACCTACACTGACGGTAGTGACCCACATACACTATCCTATCGACACTGACAGTAGTGACCTATATACACTGACCTACATACACTGTCCTACCTACACTGACGGTAGTGGCCTACATACACTGACCTACCTACATTGACCTACATACACTGACGGTAGTGGCCTACATACACTGACCTACCTACACCTACCTACACTGACGGTAGTGACCTACATACACTGACCTACCTACACGTACCTACACATGACGGTAGTGACCCCAAAACATCCTCCCCATGTTGAGGGCATGTGGCCTGGTACGCTTCAGGAGGGGGGGTGCTCTCTCATCGTCCCCCCTTTTCCTGTGGCCAGCCAGGTTGCATGCTTTGATAAAGGTCTGGTATGAATTTTGGGGGGGACCCTACGCCATTTATTTATAAAAATGTTGGCGTAGGGTTCTCCTTAAAATCCATACCACACTTGAAGGGCCTGGTATGGATTTTGGGGGGACACCCACTTTTTTTTTATTGTGGTGCAAACCCATGCCATTTTTTTTTATAACTTTTATCTGTATTGGATCTGACAACTCATTATAGCCGCAAGCAGTTTTAAATGATTTTTTTCCTTTAGATATGTAATTTTTGCTTGTTCTAAACAAGAGAAAGATGCGCTACTTTACAGGCATACTAAGGACACCTCCCAGGCACGATATTTAAAGGAATATTTCATTTTTATTATTTCACTTTAAGCATTAATAAAATTGCATACTAAAATAAACTTTTTATGGCAATAACTTGCATATAAGCCTTTAAAATGAGCACCTTTTGGTTTTTCATGTTCGTGTCCCATAGACTTTAACGGTGTTCCGCAGCTTTCAAATTTGATGCCAACAACGCATAATGTTTGCTGTTCGGCGAACATGCGAACAGCCGATGTTCGAGTCGAACGTATGTTTGACTCGAACATCGGGCTCGTCCCTACTCTTCAGTGGAGACACCTGAACTCATTTGAAGGAGGGTCCACAACACTCAACTCCACCACTCACACCTACATGAACTTGCTAGACATACCATTCCAAAACCAGAGCCCCAGCATTCTAATTAATCTCAAAGGTGTTCAGTAGGGTTGAGATCGGGGCTCTGAACATTTAAATGGCATTGCCTCCCCTCCCCCATGGCTACTAATATGGAGTTGCCTCCACTTTCATGACCATTAGGATGGAGTTGCCTTTGTGGATATAACAGCTTCCACCCACCCCACCTGGCTATTATACCTACAGTATATGTACTTGTTGGACATCCAGTTCCAAAACCATGGCCATTAATATGGAGTTGACTCCCTTTGTGTTTATACGATCCTCCGCCCTTCTGGGAATACATTCCACAAGATTTGTGAGGGCAGGTACTGATGTTAGATGACCTGGCTCACAATCATTCTAATTTATCTCAAAGATGTTCAGTAGGGTTGAGGTGAGGGCTCTCAAATCATGGCCATTTATATGGAGTTGCCACCCCCTCCCCCATGGCCACTAATATGGAGTTGCCCCAACCAGCTCGGCCATTAAGATAGAGTTGCCCCCTTTGTGGCTACAACAGCTTCCACCCACCCTCACCTGGCTATTAGACTTATACGTGCTTGTTGGACATCCAGTTTCAAAACCATGCCTACTAATATGAAGTTGACCCTCTTTGTGGCTATAACATCCTCCACTCTTCTGGTAAGAGTTTCCACAATATTTTGGAGGGTGTCTGTGGTAATTTGGGCTCATTTCTGAGGTCAGGAACTGATGTTGGGTGAGAAGACTTGGCTCATGGTGGGCATTCTAATTCAAACCCTGGTCACCCTTTGTTGCTATGACATCTTCCCACTATTCTTAGAAGACTTTCTTGAAAGACCGTGTACAAGATTTGGAGGGTTAAGGTCAAGGCTGTGTGCTGGTCCAAAGTGGTCAACACATGTCTTTATGGAGCTGGTTCAAAGTGGTCATAGAAATTTTGTATTTATAGAGCTGGTCCTAACTGGTCAAACCATGTCTTTATGGAGCTGGTCCAAACTGGTCAACCCATGTCTTTATGGAGCTGGTCTAAACTGGTCAACCCATGTCTTTATGGAGCTGGTCTAAACTGGTCAAACCCTGCCTTTATGGAGCTGGTCCAAACTGGTCAAACCGTGTCTTTATGGAGCTCATCCAAACTGGTCAAACCATGTTTTTATGGAGCTGGTCCAAGCTGGTCAAACCATGTATTTATGGAGCTGGTCCGAACTGGTGAACCCATGTCTTTATGGAGCTGGTCCAAACTGGTCAACTTATGTCTTTATGGAGCTGGTCCAAAGTAGTCAACCCATGTCTTTATGGAGCTGGTCCAAAGTAGTCAACCCATGTCTTTATAGAGCTGGTCCAAACTGGTCAAGCCATGTCTTTATGGAGCTGATTCAAGCTGGTCAACCCATGCCTTTATGGAGCTGGTCCAAGCCGGTCAAACCATGTCTTCATGAAGCTGGTCCAAACCAGTCATCCCATGTCTTTATGGAGCTGGTCCAAGCTGGTCAACCCATGTCTTTATGAAGCTGGTCCAAACCGGTCATCCCATGTCTTTATGGAGCTGGTCCAAGCTGGTCAAACCATGTCTTTATGAAACTGGTCCAAACTGGTCATCCCATGTCTTTATGGAGCTGGTCCAAGCTGGTCAAACCATGTCTTTATGGAGCTGGTCAAAGCTGGTCAAACCATGCATTTATGGATCTGGTCCAAACTGGTGAACCCATGTCTTTATGGAGCTGGTCCAAACTGGTCAACTTATGTCTTTATGGAGCTGGTCCAAAGTGGTCAAACCATGTCTTTATGAAGCTGGTTCAAACTGGTCATCCCATGTCTTTATGGAGCTGGTCCAAGCTGGTGAAACCATGTCTTTATGAAACTGGTCCAAACTGGTCATCCCATGTCTTTATGGAGCTGGTCCAAACTGGTCACCCCATGTCTTTATGGAGCTGGTCCAAACTGGTCACCCCATGTCTTTATGGAGCTGGTCCAAGCTGGTCAAACCATGGCTTTATGGAGCTGTCCAAGCTGGTCAACCCATGTCTTTATGGATCTGGTCCAAAGTGGTCAACCCATGTCTTTATGGAGCTAGCTGTCCCTCTTTGGGAACCAAACAGCTTTTATTGTTCTAGGAATATTTGTTAGATTCCAGAGCAGCTTGTGCAGGAGAATCAACATAATAGACTCGGATTGAAACACGCAAAACCGAAATCCAAACGGTAAAAAGCAATATACACCATATTGCCGTACACTGTTACACCCTCGTCAGTGACAAACTGTCTTAAGGTGCAAGAACAGGCAATACCCCGCCTATGTTGCAGACAAGGATTTAGCATTAATATGTTGTTTACAGGCTGTTAGTGCACATGAAGAGCCGTGCCTCTCCCAGCTGCATTCACGACTAGCAAAATCCATCTGGATTGTTCTTTCAATTAGGAGAGATCTGGCAGCTGTTTGTTATATTACTGCATAATCCTAGACTTATCACTTCCAGGGCACAGGATAAGAGGCACACGGGATACTCACAGGGACACACGTCTGTTCTTCATGGGATACATGTGTTCATCTCATCAGGATCTATGCTTCGCGCTGGGGGTGGATTTGGTTTCCAAGCTGAGTACTTGCAAAGAGGCCAAGTATACACGGCTTTGTTTTATTAACACGTTTAACATGCCTGTTTCATGGTGTAACACGTTAGGCGCTCATAAAGTTTAACGGCGCGGTGACTCAGCCCAGGCCTCTTCCTAGAGAGACGAGCGATGAGATGAGGTCACCCGGCCGGGGCCTGAGAAGGAATGAGCTGCCGGAGAACAGACACAGAGATGCCAACTCCCCGTATAATACTCCTCATCCGGCTGCTATCTGGAAAGCATCATCCGCTACCTCCTCTCATTCTGGAGCTCCTTGAGGGGTTCTCACCTCTCTTAGTCGGAGAAAGAAACGCCCAGAAGGTTGGGATCGTAGCACTGGAACATTTTTCCCCAAATCCCACAAAAGGCCAAGGAATGAGCTCCATCCAGACAAATAACGTTTGTAGCGTGGTCTTGGTCGGCTTGCGGAGGAAAGTGGAATTTAAAAGTGAGAGGAAGCAGGAAACAACACTAAGGGGTCACGGGCGTGAGACAAAAGGCAGTTCACCCTGAGGGAGGCTGACGGAAGAGGCTCTTCCATTGAGCAACCAACGTGGTCAGCTTGGGTCGTGCAGCAGAAGAGGGTCTATCAAGGGCCCTACCTATCTTTGTGATTGTAACAGGACAGCTACAAAAAAATGCTACAAATCTGGAATATTTTCAACCCTTCTTCAAAAACTACACATCTTATGGATGATTCCAGAGGTACGCTATATGGCAAAACGTTTTTGGAGACCTGACCATCACACATTTCTATGGACATCCCATTAAAAAATCATGGGTATTAATATGGCGTTGTCCACCTCCCTCAATGTCAAAGGAAAAAGGTCCATAAGCCCTACATCATGAAGAAGACCCATGTGCATGAAGTGAGATGAATGGCAGCCTCAGCCCGGATTCCAGCTAGGCCACGCCCCCAATGTGTTTCGCTCCACCCCGTGGAGTTTTAGTCGGAGAAAGAAATGCCCAGAAGGTTGGGATCGTAGCACTGGAATATTTTTCCCCAAATCCCACAAAAGGCCAAGGAATGAGCTGCATCCAGACAAATACGTTTTGTAGCTTGGTCTTGGTCGGCTCGCTAAGGAAAGTGGAATTTAAAAGTGAGAGGAAGCAGGAAACAACACTGAGGGGTCCCGGGAGTGAGACAAAAGGCATTTCACCCTAAGGGAGGCTGAAGGAAGAGGCTCTTCCATTGATCAACCAACGTGGTCAGCTTGGGTCGTGCAGCAGAAGAGGGTCTATCAAGGGCCCTACCTATCTTTGTGATTGTAACAGGACAGCTACAAAAAAATGCTACAAATCTGGAATATTTTCAACCCTACTTCAAAAACTACACATCTTATGGATGATTTCAGAGGTACCTGACCATCACACCTTTCTATGGACATCCCATTCAAAATCATGGGTATTAATATGGCGTTGTCCACCTCCCTCAATGTCAAAGGAAAAAGGTCCATAAGCCCTACATCATGAAGAAGACCCATGTGCATGAAGTGAGATGAATGGCAGCCTCAGCCCGGATTCCAGCTAGGCCACGCTCCCAATGTGTTTCGCCCCACCCCTTGGAGCTTTAGTCGGAGAAAGAAACGCCCAGAAGGTTGGGATCGTAGCACTGGAATATTTTTCCCCAAATGCCACAAAAGGCCAAGGAATGAGCTGCATCCAGACAAATAACGTTTGTAGCGTGGTCTTGGTCGGCTCGCTTGCGGATCATGGAGGAAAGTGGAATTTAAAAGTGAGAGGAATGGAAGCATGCGTGTTTGTACTTTGGATTGTAGTCTGACGGACTTGTGTACACACGATTGGATGATCCGACGGAACACATTTGTTGTCGGACAATTTGAGAGCAGGAACACCCAACATTTGTTGTCGGAAATTCTGACAACAATTGTTCAATGGAGCATACAGACTGTCGGATTATCCGACAAAACACATCCACCGGACAATTTTTGCCGGGATATCCGAACGCGTGTTACAGCTTCCATTGTTCTGGGAAGATTTTCCACAAGAATTTAGGAATGTGTGCCCATTTGTGATGTTACATACTGATGTTGGAGCAGAAGGCCTGACACATTATTGGTGTTCCAATTCATCCCAAAGTTGTTCAGTAGGGTTGAGGTCAGGGCTCTGTGCAGGACACTTGAGTTTTTCCATGTCAGGGCTGGGCTCAGCCCTTCCTTCTCTGAGCTGGTCACTTAGCTGTTGGCTAATTGCCAGCTCCTGTCTCTCCACAGTGACTCACCTGTTGATGATCTGGCTCATAAGTTCTGCTTACCTAAGCCGTCCAGTTCATCTGATCTCTGCCTTCGCCTTGGTCAACATCAGAGAGACTATCTCCTGCGTTCCTGTTGAAGACTCTGCTTGGCTGACATCCCTTCTGGCTCCTGATCCTGCTCCACAGTGGCTCCTGATCTCTCCACAGTGACTCACCTGTTGATGATCTGGCTCATCAGTCCTGCTTACTTAAGCCATCCAGTTCATCTGATCTCTGCCTTCGCCTTGGTCAACATCACAGAGACTATCTCCTGCGTTCCTGTTGAAGACTCTGCTTGGCTGACATCCCTTCTGGCTCCTGATCCTGCTTGCTGTTCTACTATTTTCTTCTCTGGCTCCCTGACTTTTGGCTTGTCTGAGTATCCGATCCGATTCCTGAACATTGGCTATGTTTTGACTACGTTTATTCTGTTTATCTTTTTTTTATTATTATTAAACAAGTGTGATTTAGATTTAACTGTAAAAAAAAAGTAAATCACACTTGTTTAATAATAATAAAAAAAAGATAAACAGAATTAACATAGTCAAAACATAGCCAGAGTTCAGGAATCGGATCGGATACTCAGACAAGCCAACAGTCAGGGAACCAGAAATGAACGTAGTAGAACAGCAAGCAGGATCAGGAGCCAGAAGGAATGTTAGCCAAGGAGAGTCTTCAACAGGAACGCAGGACAAAGTCTCTGTGATGTTGACCAAGGTGAAGGCAGAGATCAGATGAGCTGGACGGTTTAAGTAAGCAGGACTGATGAGCCGGATCATCAACAGGAGAGTCACTGTGGAGAGATAGGAGCTGGCAATTAGCCGACAGCTGAGTGGTCAGCTCAGAGAAGGAAGGGCTGAGCCCAGTCCTGACAGTCCATGACCTACTCAAACCTACTGAACATCTTTGGGATGGGAAGAGCTCATTCCAAAGGTGTCCCGTAGGGGTAAGGGCAGGTACTGGTGTTGGGTGAAAAGACCTTATACCAAAGGATTTCCAAAAGTAGGGTTGAGGTCAGGGCTCTGTGCAGGACACTCGAGTTCCTCCACACCAAACTGGTCATGCCATGTCATTTTAGAGCTGGCTTTGTACACAGGGGGGAACACAATCATGGTGGAACAGAAAAGGGTCTTCACCAAACTGTTACCACAAAGTTGAAAGTGTACAATTGTCTCTGGATGATGCAGTATTGCACAGGAATCACCTGAATTCATTTACATGGAGCCTTCCCACATACGTTTGGCCCTCTCGGTTCATGTAATCAGGGCAGTCGTCATAAATTTTGGGGCCCCTCACACAGCTTTAAGCCTGGCCTGACCACCAACATGGCCTTTCCACCAAATCCGCCCACTGGCCATCCCAATGAGTCCTTCGGTGCACCCACTTTTATTTTAACACTCTTACAGCTTAATATATGAAATTGAACCCAATTCAACAAAGAGATGACCCCCATATATTTAGCAAAGAGACAGCCCAATCCAGCAAAGAGATACCCCAATTCAGCAAAGAGAGAGCCCCATATATTCAGCAAAGGCACAGCCCCATATATTCATCAAAGCGACATTCCTTTGAGTGCATCGCTCAGTCTGTTTTGTTGGGGCCTGGGTGGCTGGGGCCCCTCGGGACACCAGGGCCCCCTACATGTGTATGGGCTGTTTCAGGGGGGGGGGGGGCGCTTCCGCAGCGGCGATACACATTTAACCCGTTCTTCAAACGCTAGCAGGGGTTAAAAGCGCCCGCTAGTGGCCGAATAGCGCAGCTAAAACGATGGTAAAGCGGCACTTTTTAGCGGCGCTTTACCGATAAAGAGGCCAGTTGGCAGTGTGAAATAGCTCTTGAGATAATTCAGCTTCACTCCATGTCCATATAAATATAGCCTAGAGAATGTACAGACCCCCCTTCAGCACAGACCCCTCCATTCAGCACAGATCCCCCATTCTGCACAGACCCCTCCATTCAGCACAGATGGACCCCCCCTTCAGCACAGCCCCCCATTCTGCACAGACCCCTCCATTCAGCACAGACCCCCCCTTCAGCACAGACGGACCTCCCCTCCCCCCATCCCATTCAGTACCTCAGATCAGCCATCAGCACGGCCGGGTCACAGCAGGTTCCCTCCCCCTGTGTACACATAAACACTGGAGGGGGAGTCGGCTTCACTCTGCTTGCCGCGTCTGTATGACATCTGGCCCGGGACCACTCAGGCTGCTCGCGGCAGGGAGACTCGTCAACACCTTCTCGATTTTCCAGGTGGGGTCATTTGCCCCCCTTGCCCTATGGAGCGGATGCCCATGTGCCCAGCTTGGGCCATGCTACTGAAACAAGAGGGTCTTGGAGAGCCCCAACATCTGTGTTATCGGATTATTTATTTTGTTAGTGTTCTATTGACTGTTCAAGGGGTATGTTCGTGACCCTCAATAAAACCGAAGGAAGCCGATTGAATGAACGGAGAAACGTCTTCAACATTACAGAACGAGTCCCATTGAATGTGACCAACTACTACAAGATGTACCATGACCTGGATGAATGAGAACCCTCACAGACAAAACATTACTGTCTTATAATATTTTTCATTGTAGGATCAGATAAGATTCTTTGTACAAGAAATCTGGTTAAACAATTACGCTGTTGATCTATTCTAATCTGTTATTAAGCCTTCATGGGAAAAACACAAGCCAATGCATCTGTGCAATATGTGCCGATACAACGAACAATATCTGATGATTAGGACTGGAAAAGCACTTACACGTGTATCTTTCCAATAGTATAACGGTCGTTGTAAAGTGTACCTGAGGTTTTGGACACCTGATCATCACACCAACCCATACGGCTTAAAGTATGTTGACCCACCTCCAAGTCAGGCCCATAGGCTTTGATGAACTCTAAAAACAGTGGTCTCGAGGGTTGGCTTCTGTTGGGGCTTTACTAAGCACACGCAGGGGCCACAAACAAAGATTTAGGGGCCCCCAGCCATCCATGTACACCTACTAGGGTTGCCACCTTTTCATCAAGCCAAACCCGAACACTTTAGCGGCGCAGAGCAATTGTTATTTTTTTCGCAGTTTACACTATAGGATTGTAAAAGACCTGGGACACCTTTGGGCGCCATAAGAAGAGTAGTATTGCAGCGCATGTAGTGTCCCGTGTTGAACAGTGGGTGTGACCTAATTGTGTTGATAATGGGAGAAGCTTAAGAGGTGTAGTTAAATCAAACAAGGTCAGTCTGTCCCCCAGTACAGCCCCCCCAGGTCAGTCTGTCCCCCAGTACATCTCCCCTAGGTCCGTCTGTCCCCCAGTATAATCTCACCTGGTCAGTCTGTCCCCCAGTACATCTCCCCAGGTCTGCCTGTCCCCCAGTATAATCTCCCCAGGTCAGTCTGTCCCTCAGTACAGTCCCCCCCCAGGTCAGTCTGTCCCCCAGTACATCTCCCCAGGTCTGTCTGTCCCCCAGTATAATCTCCCAGGTCAGTCTGTTCCCCAGTACAGCCCCCCCCCCCCAGGTCAGTCTGTCCCCCAGTACATCTCCCCCCCCAGGTCCGTCTGTCCCCCAGTATAATCCCCCTAGGTCAGTCTGTTCCCCAGTACAGCCCCCCCCCAGGTCAGTCTGTCCCCCAGTACATCTCCCCTAGGTCCGTCTGTCCCCCAGTATAATCTCACCTGGTCAGTCTGTCCCCCAGTACATCTCCCCAGGTCTGCCTGTCCCCAAGTATAATCTCCCCAGGTCAGTCTGTCCCTCAGTACAGTCCCCCCCAGGTCAGTCTGTCCCCCAGTACATCTCCCCAGGTCTGTCTGTCCCCCAGTATAATCTCCAAGGTCAGTCTGTTCCCCAGTACAGCCCCCCCCCCCAGGTCAGTCTGTCCCCCAGTACATCTCCCCCCCAGGTCCGTCTGTCCCCCAGTATAATCCCCCTAGGTCAGTCTGTCCCCCAGTACAGTCCCCCCCAGGCCAGTCGGTCCTCTCAGTACATCCCACCAGGTTAGTCTGTCCCCCAGTATAATTCCCCCAGGTCCATCTGTCCCCCAGTATAATCCCCCCAGGTCAGTCTTTCCCCCAGTATAATCCCCCCAGGTCAGTCTGTCCCCCAGTAAAGTCCTCCCCGGTCAGTCTGTCCCCCAGTATAATTTCTCCAGGTCCATCTGTCCCCCAGTATAATCCCCCCAAGTCCATATGTCCCCCAGTATAATCACCCCCAGGTCAGTCTGTCCCCCAGTACAGACTGGAGGCCCCCCAGGAGGCCATGGCTTGCAAGGACCTGCTGAGCTGAGATCACTGAGGTGAGATACCCTGACACCCCTAGCCAGGGCTGTCTTAATGAGAGGGCACACCTGGGCACTGCCCAGGGGCCCCAGCTGCATGGGGGGCCCCTGCACTATCCCCAAAGCAGCTGGTCCTTGAGCCCACGCTGCCCCAAAATTGGGAGCCCCATGATGGCACTGAGAGTGATAAATACACAGGGGAGGCACTGATGGGCACTGGTGAGGCTGCATTGAAAAAAACAGGTGGGCCATGGATGGTGAGCTGATTTGGCGATTCAATGGGAAACTTGACTGGACTTGCCCCTCAGGCCTAAGGCTGCCAGCCCTCCCCTGCCACTGTGCTTCCCTAACACCGACCCACCCCCTCAGCCAATCAGGTGCTCTGAGTCTGGTTACCGGTCACCTGATTGGCTGAAGCGACAGGCGCTGTGATTGCATGCCTATCAGGCCTATCAGGTATTGACTCAGGGGGACGCACTTTTCACATATTTATTTGTATCATTTATCATTTTTCCTTTCACTTACACTTTGTGTTGGTCCATCACATAAAATCCCAATAAAATAAAATTTATGCTTTTGGTTGTAACATTAATTTCAAGGGGTATGAATACTTTTTCAAGGCACTCTTAAAAAAAAAATAGATAAAAAAAAAAAAAAACGGGCAGAGAATCAGCCAAATCAGAAAAGTGAAAATTCCCGTCCTCCACCGACGCACACCGGCAGACTGAGCTTTTCCAGCATCAATATTTCATTTGTCTCCATCTGCCCCCCCCCTCGGGGGCCGTGTTGTGATCTGCCTGAACTCTCAGTGTCACAGCATTACATCTGCTCTGAAAAATGTGGTCCTGCAACCAGATCTCCCCGGGGAGACAAGCGGCGGCGGAGAGCGATCGGGGAGACAGGCGGCGGGGAGCGACCGGGGAGAAAACACCCATTTTCCCATTCATTCCCCTTCCCTCTGTCACGTCTCACTCCTTCCTCATAAATATGTCACCTCCGTACAGAACGTGATGAACAGACATTGATTAGAAGATGATGAATTCCCACAACCGTTGGCTCTACCACCTGCTTTCCTCGCGCTGCGACGCTTCCCAGTATCAGCAAAGAGGGAATATGGAGAAGCCCAATTAAAGTCTCACACGTTTTTTATTTTTATTTACTCTCTGTAGTCCCGCATCACCATATGTTAGGATTCTAAACTGATTAGTTGCTTTAAAAACGCCTTAAAATGCTGCTTCTGCTCTCCCACTGCAGTGCCCTGTGCTGGCAGAGCAGAGTAACGGCCACGCCCACATTTTGTTTTGCAGAGAAGAGGAAGGGGGTGTGTCCAACCAGGCCGGTTACAGTATTCTGGATAGTTTTGCCGGTTCATTGATTTTAGCTATTCCTTATGCAGCAAATCATTTTCTCGTGGTGATTTGTGCTAATTTTGAGTCCTTGGCCCAGATTCAGAGAACAATTGCGCCTGCGTAACCATAGTTACGCAGCGCAATTGCTTGCTTGCGCCGGCGTTACGAATGCTCCTGATTCAGAAACATCGTAACGCCGACTGCAGCCTAAAATCTGCGTGGCATAAGGCTCTTATGCCACGCAGATTTTAGGCTGCATTCTTGCGATGACCGCTAGGGGGCGCTCCCATTGTGCTCAGTGTATAGTATGCAAATTGCATACTAACACCGATTCACAATGTTGCGCGAGCCCTGCGTACGCAAGTTACGGAGTTTCCGTACGGCGTCTTTAGCGTAAGGCTGCCCCTTCTAATAGTAGGGGCAGCCAATGCTAAAGTATATCCGCCGTTCCAGCGTCGTGAAATTTGAATTTCACGTCGTTTGCGTAAGTGATTCGTGAATGGCGCTGGACACTTTGAAGCAAATGACGTCCTTGCGACGTCATTTGCCGCAATGCACGTCGCGAAAGTTTCCCGATGGCGCATGCGCTTTACGATCGGGGCTGGGAACGCGTCTAATATAAATGATTCCCGCCCCCTGCGGGATC
The DNA here is from genome assembly GCF_905171775.1 of Rana temporaria. Taxonomy (NCBI): domain Eukaryota; kingdom Metazoa; phylum Chordata; class Amphibia; order Anura; family Ranidae; genus Rana; species Rana temporaria. The sequence continues at coordinate 2,095,567 of NC_053497.1, forward strand.
ATTTAAATTGCGCGTGCTTACGCCGGGCAATTTTGCCGGCGCGCCCTCGCAATTTACGGAGCTACTGCTCCGTGAATCGAGGGCAGCGGCGCAAATTTGCGGGGGCGCAGGGCAAAAACGTTGCCCTGTGCCTCCGTAATTTAGACGCAATTCTTACTGAATCTGGGCCCTGATGATTACCCGATAAGGTTTAGCCTTGTACAAGGGGGAGGTCTATGAGCCCCTCCAGAAATGCGTTGACCATTCTGTGTTGTTATTTGTAATACCATATTACTATCAAAGGTTTTTGGACTCTCGGACTGTTTGGCACTCCCCATTGGATTTGCCATTTTTGAGTTCCTATGATTGTCCCATTTTATGGTGAAGCCCTGAAGAAGATGAGATCTCTGTGCTCCCCAGAAACGTGTTGGCTGTTCTGTATTGTTATTTGTAGCCCAATATTACTATTAAAGGTTTTTGGACTCGCTGGGCTAGTTTCACATAGAACCGCGTATCTTTGCGGCGGCGTAACGTATCCGATTTACGTTACGCCTCCGCAAACTAAGACGGGCAAGTGCTGTCTTCTCAAAGCACTTGCTCCGTAAGTTGCGGCGGCGTAACGTAAATCGGCCGGCGTAAGCCCGCCTAATTCAAATTTGGATCAGGGGGGTGTGTTTTATGTAAATGTACTGTGACCCGACGTGATTGACGTTTTTCCCGAACGGCGCATGCGCCGTCCGTGGAATTTCCCAGTGTGCATTGCTCCAAAGTACGCAGCAAGGACGTCATTGGTTTCGACGTGAACGTAAATGACGTCCAGCCCCATTCACGGAGCTACTGCTCCGTGAATCGAGGGCAGCGGCGCAAATTTGCGGGGGCGCAGGGCAAAAACGTTGCCCTGTGCCTCCGTAATTTAGACGCAATTCTTACTGAATCTGGGCCCTGATGATTACCCGATAAGGTTTAGCCTTGTACAAGGGGGAGGTCTATGAGCCCCTCCAGAAATGCGTTGACCATTCTGTGTTGTTATTTGTAATACCATATTACTATCAAAGGTTTTTGGACTCTCGGACTGTTTGGCACTCCCCATTGGATTTGCCATTTTTGAGTTCCTATGATTGTCCCATTTTATGGTGAAGCCCTGAAGAAGATGAGATCTCTGTGCTCCCCAGAAACGTGTTGGCTGTTCTGTATTGTTATTTGTAGCCCAATATTACTATTAAAGGTTTTTGGACTCGCTGGGCTAGTTTCACATAGAACCGCGTATCTTTGCGGCGGCGTAACGTATCCGATTTACGTTACGCCTCCGCAAACTAAGACGGGCAAGTGCTGTCTTCTCAAAGCACTTGCTCCGTAAGTTGCGGCGGCGTAACGTAAATCGGCCGGCGTAAGCCCGCCTAATTCAAATTTGGATCAGGGGGGTGTGTTTTATGTAAATGTACTGTGACCCGACGTGATTGACGTTTTTTCCCGAACGGCGCATGCGCCGTCCGTGGAATTTCCCAGTGTGCATTGCTCCAAAGTACGCAGCAAGGACGTCATTGGTTTCGACGTGAACGTAAATGACGTCCAGCCCCATTCACGGACGACTTACGCAAACGAAGTAACTTTTTCAACTTTCGGCGCGGGAACGACGGCCATACTGAACATTGTTACGCCGTACTTATGCCACCATATAGCAGGGTTAACTATACGCCGGAAAAAAGCCTAACGTAAATGGCGTTACTTTACTGCGTAGGCTGGGCGTACGTTCGGGAATTCGCGTATCTAGCTAATTTGCATACTCGACGCGGAATTCGACGGAAGCGCCACCTAGCGGCCAGCGAAAATATGCAGTTACGATCCGACGGCGTAAGAGACTTACGCCTGTCGGATCTAACAGATATCTATGCGGAACTGATTCTAAGAATCATGCGCATAGATACGACGGCGCAACGCAGAGATACGACGGCGTATCTGGAGATACGCCGTCGTATCTCCACTGAGAATCTGGCCCTCTGACTGTTTGGCACTCCCCATTGGATTTGCCATTTTTGAGTTCCTATGATTGTCCCATTATGGTGAAGCCCCGAAGAAGATGAGGTCTCTGTGCTCCCCAGAAACGTGTTGGCTGTTCTGTATTGCTATTTGTAATCCAACATTATTATTAAAGGTTTTTGGACTCTTTGGACTGTTTGACGCTCCTAATGGATTTTGAATCCCAGAGATTGGTTAAGCTCTAGAAACGCTTTGGCTGTTCTTTGTTGTTATTTGCAAGGGGGCGTGTCTAACCAGGCCAGGTACAGTATTCTGGACAGCGTAGTCACATTCCGATGCTTTCCGTTCTGCTGGTTCTTTGATTTTAGCTATTCCTTAGGCAGCAAATCATTTTCTCATAGTGCTTTGTGCTCGTTTTGAGTCCTTATGATTACCCGTTAAGGTTAAGCCCTGAAGAAGGAGGGAGATCTCTGAACCACCCCCCCCCCCCTCTCCCCAGAAACACGTTGGCTGTTCTTTGTTGTTATTTGTAACCAAATATTATTATTAATGGTTTTTGGACTCTCAGACTGTTTGGCACTCCCATTGGATTTGCCATTTTTGAGTTCCTATGATTGTCCCATTATGGTGAAGCCCTGAAGAAGATGATGTGCTCCCCAGAAACGTGTTGGCTGTTATGTATTGTCCCGGAATGAAGGTGCCCGGGAAACGGGACACAATCGCGAATTGCGGGACATCCGGGGACACGTGGGCAATCCGGGGACACGTGGGCACAGGCTCTTTTCTGTCCCATGCAATCTGAAGGGGGGGAGAAAGCTGAATCCTCCCTTGGCCACTGATCCTTCTAACAGGAGTGGCACTGCAGTAAGTAAAAAGTGGGACGAGGGGCCAAGTTGGCACTGTCACCCCATCAACACAGTGCAGGTGCTCACTCCCCCCCCCTCCTATTGTCCCAGCCCCGGTGACAACAGTGGACCGTGTCTGTGTAATGTGTGATGGAAACGACGACCTCTAGTGGTCTACATCATCGACGAATCAAATCATTTCTGGTTGGCCTTTTTTTTTTTTTTTTTTGAAAGCCCTGAGCCTTTGACAGGCAACATTTTCTACGTCGTTCATTTTCCATATCCGCATGTTTTCCCATTCCTATGTGGGAAGAAATGGATTTCTGCGTCCGACCAATCAATTTCTATACTTGTTGGCGTGGGAAAGTCTTTCCCGGAAAAAAAATGCTTATTTCAGCTGCTTAATCAGACGATCAATAAACGTTACTTTACATCTTTACTGCTACGGTTTACATCAGTACACTATGTGACCAAAAGTTTGAGGACACCCGACCGTCACACCTATATAAGCTTGGTGGACATCTCATTCCAAAACCATGGTCATTTTATTGGGAGTTTCCCCCCAAATACAGCCAGTCCCCCCCCCCCCAAATACAGCCAGTTTCCCCCCAAATACAGCCAGTTTCCCCCCAAATGCAGCCAGTTTGTCCCCAAATACAGCCAGCCCCCCCCCCAAATAAAACAAGTTTCCCCCTCAAAATGCAGCCAGTTTCCCCCCAAATACAGCCAGTTTGTCCCCAAATACAGCCAGCCCCCCCCCCCCCAAATAAAACAAGTTTCCCCCTCAAAATGCAGCCAGTTTCCCCCCCAAATACAGCCAGTTTGTCCCCAAATGCAGCCAGTTTTCCTCCAAATACAGACAGTTTCCCCCAAATACAGCCAGTTTGTCCCCAAATACAGCCAGCCCCCCCCCCCAATACAGCCAGTCCCCCCTCAAATGCAGCCAGTTCCCCCCCCCCCCAAAATGCAGCCAGTTTCCCCCCAATGCAGCCAGTTTCCCCCCAAAAATGCAGCCAGTTTGTCCCCAAATACAGCCAGCCCCCCCCCAATACAGCCAGTCCCCCCTCAAATGCAGCCAGTCCCCCCCCCCAAAATGCAGCCAGTTTCCCCCCAATGCAGCCAGTTTCCCCCCCCCAAAATGCAGCCAGTTTCCCCCTAATGCAGACAGTTTCCCCCCCAAATGCAGCCAGTTACCCCCCAAATGCAGCAAGTTTGTCCCCAAATGTAGCCAGTTTGTCCCCAAATGCAGCCAGTTTCCCCCATATACAGACAGTTTCCCCCAAATACAGCCATTTCCCCCCCAAATACAGCCAGTAAATTGCAGCCAATGTGCCTTCAAACGCAGCCACTGTACCCATCAATTGTTGCCAGTGCCCATCAATTACTGCCATTGTGCCCCACCAATGATGGGGCCCTAACCCTCCCAATGATTCCAATGATGGGGCACTATTCCTCCCACTGACACCAATGATGGGGCACTATTCCTCCCACTGATACCAATGACGGGACACTATTCCTCCCACTGACACCAATGATGGGACACTATTCCTTCCACTGACACCAATGATGGGACACTATTCCTCCCACTGATACCAATGATGGGACACTATTCCTCCCACTGACACCAATGATGGGACACTATTCCTTCCACCGACACCAATGATGGGACACTATTCCTCCCACTGACACCAATGATGGGACACTATTCCTCCCACTGATACCAATGATGGGACACTATTCCTCCCACTGACACCAATGATGGGACACTATTCCTCCCACTGACACCAATGATGGGACACTATTCCTCCCACTGACACCAATGATGGGACACTATTCCTCCCACTGACACCAATGATTGGGCACTATTCCTCCCACTGACACCAATGATGGGACACTATTCCTCCCACTGATACCAATGATGGGACATTATTCCTCCCACTGACACCAATGATAGGACACTATTCCTCCCACTGATACCAATGATAGGGCCTTAATCCTCCCACTGACACCAATGATAGGACACTATTCCTCCCACTGACACCAATGATGGGACACTATTCCTCCCGCTGACACCAATGATGGGACACTATTCCTCCCGCTGACACCAATGATGGGACACTATTCCTCCCACTGACACCAATGATGGGACACTATTCCTCCCACTGATACCAATGATGGGACACTATTCCTCCCACTGATACCAATGATGGGACACTATTCCCCCCACTGACACCAATGATGGGACACTATTCCTCCCGCTGACACCAATGATGGGACACTATTCCTCCCACTGACACCAATGATGGGACACTATTCCTCCCACTGACACCAATGATGGGACACTATTCCTCCCACTGATACCAATGATGGGACACTTAAGTTTGGAGACTCCTGCCCTAGACCAAGAGCAGCAATTAACCTTCACACTGCAGGAACAACCCCACTGCGAAGGGATCATTTTTTTAGTTGCCCCAAGTTGGGTTTTAAGGAACTCCTAGTGACCTCTGGAGGAACCCCCGAGGTTCCATAGAACCCTGCTTACCAATGGCTGGTCCTTGTGTGTTGTAATACCCGTCACTGGAAACATCTGAACCCAATTGTTTGGGGGGGGGGGGGTCCTCATAATTCTGGCCCCATAC